>NW_026879381.1:0-26800 GCF_032173495.1 Musca vetustissima
GAGTACGCACCGATGATAATGGGTATCGAAAGTTCCGGTGTTAAAATTACTTGCGACTCCATCAAGACCAAACTACTTCAAGATGTTAAAAAGGCCAACGAGAGCGGTGATGCGGCGTTTTTTACAAGGAAGAAGAAGCAACAAAAGAAAAGAATGCGATGTTTTAATTGTAACCGCATTGGTCACATTGCAGCGGATTGTCACAGTAAAAAACAACCAGACAAAAAGGAGAGTGGTTTTTGCACAGTGTATGTGGCCAAAGCAACCAATGACAAAGAGTGGTTCATTGATTCTGGAGCGAGTTTGCACATGTGTATGCGGAAAGAGTGGTTCAGTGATATTCGGCAATCTACTGTGAGGGAAATTTTCGTGGCCAACAAAGAGAAACTGTCTGTTGAAGGTATTGGTGACATAAAGTTCAAACTCTTTGTGAATGGGAAAAAGATGGACATAACTTTTTACGACGTCCTTTATGTACCGAATCTGTCAGTGAACCTGCTATCAGTTAGCCAAATTATAAGCAGAGGTTATACAGTTCAGTTCCAGAATGACAAGTGTATGATAAAAAGAGGCAGAAAAGTGATAGCCACTGCCACACTTGAGAATAACATGTTTAAATTAGATGGAAACACTGAACAGAAGTGCATGGCAGCTATCACAGATCATGTTATATGGCATTCTAGAATGGGTCATCTGAATTATGCAGACATGAACAAGACCAAGGAGCTTGTAAATGGAATTCAATTTAAAATGTCGCCCAATGAGAATTGTGTTTCATGTCTTAAAGGCAAAATGTCTCGGAAGCCATATAGACCATCAAATACCCGTACATCTGATATGCTTGAGCTCATACATTCGGACCTGTGTGGCCCGATGGAGGAATCGTCGATAAATGGAGCTAAGTATTTTTTGTGTTTTCTTGATGATTATACACGTAAAGTATTTGTATATTTTTTGAAGGCAAAAACGGAGGTAGCAGCATTGTTTGAGCAGTTTAAAGCCAGAGTGGAAAATGAAACTGGCAAACGAATTAAATGTTTACGTACGGACAACGGCACTGAATATTGCAACAAACAGCTCTCAGAATTATTAAAAAGATATGGCATACAACATCAAACCACCGTACCATACAGTCCACAGCAAAACGGCGTGGCTGAAAGAGCAAATCGCACAATAGTCGAAAAAGCGCGCTGTATGTTATTTCATTCTGGTTTGCCGAAGAAGTTTTGGGCCGAGGCTGTTGCAAATGCCGTTCATGTCATTAATCGCTCCGTTTCTGCCGCTATTGCAAAAAATATACCCCAAGAACTCTGGACCGGTAATAAAGTTGATTTGTCACATCTTCGAACATTTGGATGTCGAGCTATGGCGTATGTGCCGAAAGAAAAAAGACGAAAGTGGGATGCAAAATCCAAAGAATTAATCTTTACTGGCTACTGCGAAGAGACAAAAGGTTACCGTCTACTTGATCCCAATACTCTCATTCTCGTCAAAAGTCGTGATGTAATATTTTTAGAAAATGAATTCTGGCGAGATAAATTAAAGGCTGCGGAAGATAATTATTGTTTTTATAAAGAGAAACACTCAGCTGCTGTTGGTGATGGCACTGTTGATGATGGTACTGTTGGTGATGGCACTGTTGATGATGGTACTGTTGGTGATGGCACAATTAGTGATGGGACTTTTGGCGATGGCAACGTTGATGATGACGTATGGAATTACAGTGATGATTCACAAGATTTTGTCGAGTTTGATGAGACGATTACCAGTGATGATACAGATGTTCAACTGGTAAATCAACAAAATAGTGATGAAACTGTTAGACGTTCCTCACGAACACCAAAACCAATTAATATGAGTGATTATTATATGTATGCAGTGGAGGTTGGTGGTGTTGAAGATCCATTTACAATACATGATGCATTTAAAGACGTTGATGCCAAACAGTGGAAACAAGCAATGAAAAGTGAGTACTAGTCTTTAATGCAGAACAATACATGGACGTTAATGGACTTGCCGCAAGGAGTGAAGCCAATTAAAAATAAATGGGTGTTCAAAAGAAAGCGTGATGATTGTGGAAATGTGATGAAATTTAAAGCAAGATTGGTCATAAAGGGATGCTCTCAAAAGCCAGGGATTGATTTCCAGGAAATTTATTCGCCTGTGGTGCGCTACACATCTATACGCTACCTGTTGTCAATTGCAGCACAGTTTAACCTAGACATCGAACAAATGGATGCGGTTACAGCCTTTCTTCAAGGAGACTTAGATGAAGAAATATATATGGAGCCACCGGAGGGTATTAAGGGCGATTTTAAAGGCAAGGTCTGCAAACTCAACAAGGCAATATATGGGCTTAAACAAGCAAGTCGCCAATGGAACAAAAAGTTAGACGCAGTTTTGAAAAGCTTGAATTTGCAGCAATCGGAGATGGACCCATGTATTTATTATAATATAAGTGGCACCAAAATATTTTTTATACCTGTATATGTCGATGACATATTGATTTTCTCCAATAATGATGAGTTTATGAAGGCAGTGAAGAAAGAGCTGCAGAAATCGTTGAGTATGAAAGATTTGGGTGTAGCAAAGAATTGTGTTGGTTTACATATAACCAGAAATAGAGAGAAAGGTGAAATATATGTTGACCAGACCATGCATGCCAATGAGTTTTTACGTCGTTTTAACATGGAAGAGTGCAAGCCAATTTCCACACCGTTTGATGTAAATGTAAAATTGAAGAAACCGGAGGCTGGATCAAGAAATCCAGACAATTTACCTTACCAAGAGGCCATAGGATATTTACTCTACTTGGTGCAAGGATCTCGACCTGACCTGGCATATTCCGTCAAATATTTGAGTAAATTTAATGATTCCTTTGATAAAACACACTGGTCAGCCGTTAAAAGAGTTTTCAGATATTTGAAAGGGACCAAAAATGCTACATTGGTTTATAAGAAAAATGATAATGGTCTTCAGATAAGCGGTTTTTGTGACGCTGATTATGCAGGGGATATATCAGATAGACGATCATGCACTGGATTTTTTTTTATGCAGCAAGGTCCAATTAGTTGGAATAGTAAGAGGCAAGCCACAGTGGCCTTATCAACTACAGAAGCTGAGTACATGGCGATGTCTGCAGCAGTGCAAGAAGCAGAATGGCTTCGGCAGTTGCAAAAACAATTTTTTGGTCATCTTTGTAAAGATACGGTGCTGTTGCACTGCGACAATAAAAGTGCTATAAATTTAGCAAATACAGAAGCTTATCATGGGCGCACTAAACATATAGACGTGCGTCATCATTTTATACGAGACAAGATCGATGATGGATATATTGTTCTTCAATACGAAACGTCAGAAAATATGGTTGCAGATTTCTTAACGAAGCCTCTAACAAAGGACAAGCATGTGAGGTGTGCCAATATGTTGGGTCTATTTTTAGTATAGCCAGCTTTTAGTGGAGGTGTTGATATGAAAAACTGGCAATACTGTTGAGATATCCTGAAGGTTGCATTTTCTGATATGCGAGAAATGCAACACTGTATTTTTATGTTCCTCTTTTACATCCACTACTTCCTTCTTCTCGTTATAACCTCCGTGAAATAAAGATCTCTTCTGTCTAAGATAAATTGTATATGTGTTTTATTTTCGCCATCACAACAATATTGGTAGGAAATTATTATCTCGATGACGTACAAATTGAATATACCCTATCTAACACAATATCTAACTTCAAAAGAAATATTTCGCCCCAAATAGTACCGACAATCGCTCAATGAGAGGCCAAACTTCAGTGCAAAGACATAGAAACTGTAAAGTTGTCGAGTCTTTATGCATTTTGACAAAATAGTTTATGAAGAAATATCCAGGGGCATGTTAAGAATAAAAACGCTAATACGCGAAAATGTTTGTTTAAAATGTAAGTAAATAAAATCAGAGATCCGCACATAAAATATATATTTTTATTTTGCTATAAAGAGATTAAAACGTTTAATATTGTTCGCTCTGTTGTTATGATATCATCGTAACAACTCTGAATTTCCCAGGGGCATCAACAAAAAATTTAGCTTAACAAGGAAGGACGGACATAATAATTTCAAAAATGAAAAAAATCAAGAATATGTTTTTTCTGTTTCAGTCATTCCTCAAGTGAGAGAATAATTTTTATTACACTCTGAAGGGTAGCTTTTCCCAAAAATTCCATTTCATTAAAAAAAATCCATTTTTGTTGAAAATTATTTTTAGTAAATGCATCGCCATCTACACTTGAAAATGTGAATAAATGCATCGCCATCTATGTGTAAATGTGTGTGTAATACTTGGGCTATGGTCGAGGTCTTTGCTTACATTGGTTATGGTATGGTTGGTTGAATCGCTAAGCGTATGACACTTTCACAATTATAGCACCCGTTAACTGTTATACTGTTATAAAACTGTTATACTATTAATTTTCATCAAAATTTTTTCCAAAATTAATTTTTATTTTTTTGATTTTGTTGATTGATTTCCGCGAAAATTGGATGGGAAAACAAAAAAACAATGTTTTTTGTTCACGGATAAAAAAATTTTCCGTGAAAATTTTTATTATCCGTAATTATAGTCAAGACACCAACCTTATCCAACATTTTCGATAAAATTAAATCGTATATCGACGATATCGTATTTTTTGATTATCGTATTATCTTTCTTATTATTTTTTTTCTCTTTCTCTCTCTGAAATGCAGTGGAATTTTTGGGAAAAGCCAGAGTGTAATAAAAATTATTCTCTCACTTGAGGAATTGACTGAAACAGAAAAAACATATTCTTGATTTTTTTCATTTTTGAAATTATTATGTCCGTCCTTCCTTGTTAAGCTAAATTTTTTGTTGATGCCCCTGGGAAATTCAGAGTTGCGAGTTGATGGGTAGTAAAAGAAGGTGTGTGTGTGTTTGTTTGTCAGTAGTTGTTGCCGACCCATTATCCCCCATTATCATCTATCTATCTATCAATACTAGGCTAGTAAGCGGTTAAATCTAGAATTTTGAATTTCAGCAAAGGCGCATTTAGTAATGAATGCAAATTGATATATAAAGTTCTGGCGTGATTAATTATTTTCAGGTAACTCGAATGATTATGAAGAAACAGATTGATATATTTGATTGCGGATATTTCAGGTTTTTTTACATGACAGTCAAATCGATTGAGTAATGTCCCTCGGGCTGCCTGTCTGTCTGACTGATTCCTATGAAAATAGAATGCGATGATGGCGTTGAAGCAGAAAAGGCCACCAGAAAGAAATACAAAAATATGAAGAGATTTTCAGAGACCAACTGTGCCTCACCATATGGAGTAGAAAAATCCTTGAATGGGCAGCAAAAAAAGGTTTTAGACTTTGATTGGGCAGTGTCGTCGGAGGTGATTGGGATTTTAAAATTTAAGGTTTATACCCTACACCACGAAATTTAATTTCGCATTTCATCACCACACTGTGGTACAGGGTATTATGTCTTTGTGCATATGTTTGTAACAGGCAGAAGGAGCGAGATAGACACATGGCTCTTTTTGAGAATACACATAGAATCAATTTCTAAGTCGATTATGCATGTCCGTCCGTCTGTCTGTCTGTCCATGTTACATTGTAAACAAAGTGAAGGTCGCATTTTTGATCCGAATTGAATGAAATTTGGCACAGGTTGAAATTGGGAAAAATCGGTGTACCGACGTCCCTATATATCTTTCGATTTGCACAAAATTGTGCATGGCTTACAGAATTAAGTCTAGAATGATGTGTGCTAATTTTCGTGGAAATGTGATTTAGATATATTTCTTATACATTTTTTCTTCCGCTTTTATGTAAGTTGTACACTAAAGACACGAAGTTTGTCGATTGCCACATACTTTTGTGACCGCTACCGTGAGATGATATCCAAAATTGAACTATTATAGTTTTCGCACAGTGGTTATCCCAATGTATTGCCCATTAAAAATATATTTTTTCAAAATAAATTTTTTCTCAAAATTCCTGTTTCAAAAAAATCCGAATAAAATATTTTTGAAAAGTAAACGAGATGAACATTTTTATGGTACCTTCAGATCAGTGGTTCTCCGAATATTTTGCCCTTTAAAATATATTTTTTCTCCAAATTCAAAAAAAAGCTTTCATATTCCATACGGTACCTTCAGATAAGGCGTAGGTATTATAGTTCCCGCACAGTGGGTCTCTGAATATATTGCATTAAAATTATATTTTTCAAAGTAAATTATTTTATCTAAATTTTTATTTCAAACAAAATCTTAATAAAATATTTTTGGAAAGTGAAGGAGATGAGCTTTGGTTTGGTATCTTCAGGTCAGACGAGATATTACTGTTCCGCACAGGGGGTCTCCGCAAATATTGCCCTTCAAAATTATATTTTTTCAAGATAAATTGTTTTTTTCTAATTTTTGAAAATTAGAGGATATGAGCTTTAATAAGGTACTTAAACAAAATATTTTCGAAATGTAGAGGATATAAACTTTCATATGGCACCATTAGATCGTAGGAGTAGTTCTTATAGTTCCGGTACAGTGGTTGTCCGAATGAATTTGCCTCTTAAAATTATATTCTTTCAAAATACATTTTTTCTCAAAAATTTCTGTTTTAAAAAATTCTGGATAAAATATGTTCGAAAAGTAGAGGAGATAAGCTTTCATACGGTACCATCGGATCAGAAGAACCGCACAATGGTTCTCCGAGTATATTGTCCTTTAAATTTCTATATTTTCAAAATAATATCTTCTCTCCAATTTTCTGTTTCAAAAAATTTAAAATAAAATATTTTCGAAAAGTAGAGGAGTTGAACTTTGGAAATTAGAGGATATGAGCTTTAATAAGGTACTTAAACAAAATATTTTCGAAATGAAGAGCATATATTTCATATTGTACCATTAGATCGTAGGCGTAGTTCTTATAGTTCAGGTACAGTGGTTCTCCGAATGTATTTACCCCTTAAAATTATATTCTTTCAAAATACATTTTTTCTCAAAAATGTCTGTTTCAAAAAATTCTGAATAAAATTTTCGAAAATTAGAGGAGATGAGCTTTCATACGGTACCTTCAGATCAGAAGAACCGCACAATGGTTATCCGAGTATATTGTCCTTTCATTTTCTATATTTTCAAAATAATTTTTTCTCTCCAAATTTTAACCATAATGGATATTGGCCAGCTTTATCGGTATTGTTCTTAGAAGATGGAAATATCAGTCCACTACTACTCTACAAAATGTTAAAAATTCCCGAAAATTTATTTTATAATTGTGCTGAATATATCGTGTAAACCCCCCAGGCTTGTCGAACTAAAAAGTAACAAAGCAGCAGCAGAAGGGTGTTTAATAATTCGACTACAGAACCGCAGCTGAGTTACACCAATATGCACAAGCTACAGGTATTCATAAACCATTGCCTCAGCATCATATGCAGAATATTCTGGCGCAACACCATAAATAACACATGTGGAATCTAACGAATCAGGAATCAATGCAACAGCAGAATAGGATGTGGGGTGAATTGGCCACACCTTAAGAAAAAATGTCCATAACATAACCAAAATGGTGTTTGAACGAAATTCCCAAGGTTGAGGAAATTGAAGTCGATTAAGTAATACCTGGTGACGACCTAAGATAAAATAACTTCACATGGGAAGTTCAGAATCTACCTGAATTAACTGTTTAAGAAGGCAATAAATTGTGGAAGCCCTGAGCTACCAAGAGTGCTTAAAGGGAATATCATATTTTAACTAGACCTATATAATGTTTGAAGAATGGGCTTATCGATCGACTCCTTCCAGTACGCCTCCCGCAAAGGAACCACATTTTATAAACAACAATATCCAAACTGAATGGATTACTCAATTTGATCTAAACTATGCACACCTAAGACTTCAAACAAACACAGATCGGGTTCGAAAACGGGACACACACGTTCACCTCTTCTGGGACCTCAAAAGGTCCAAATTTTAAACTTTTAAATTTAATATGAAGCACATAGATTATCCGATTTAATTCATTGAATACACCTCGTATTATTTTTCCCATCCTACATTAAATTTGAATATGCAGGACAACAGGACTACTTATCGGGGTAATACAAACATATACATTATTTGATAAGTGAATTCTGTGTGGTATAGACTTGGCAGATCATACATTTTTATTAACCATTGTTTCCATGATTTTCGCTACCAAATACATAAATCACAGCCTCGACACAACATAGTAATTCTGTAGAGCTCCTGCTAATCTGATAGCATAAAATTTATAATAACACTGTCCACTCATGAAGGTCTTGATATTTCAAGGAATCTGATAGTGGGTACAAAAAGTTCAGCCGGATCACAATTAACATCCTTTATTGTCTGTAATTTAACATTTCAGTTTGCCAATGAGTTCAAATTTGAAGTCCCGTATTTTTGTCATAATACTAGGACTCATTCCCCCTCCACATTATTCGCATTGAATGAATGAAATACAAACTCCAAATCATTTATTGCAATTTGTCCAAAGTGTATTCAACTTTTTATTTATATTGGAATTGTGTGAGAAAAGCCATTTTGACATTAAAAAACAAAAATAAATAAAAACACACACTCATACGCCGCTTGAAAACTATAGAAAACATGTGAATGAACCCTGCGGTAATTAAAATTTTCTGCATTTGTTTTTTTGTTTTTTAATAAACTCTGTCATTCATAAATTATATCTTTTAATTGATAATATATTGAATAAATATTGAAAAATATTTGTTTTTAACATGGTCGCATTATTCTTATAGTTAGTACTCTTTACAACATCTCTGTGTTATCGAATACGGCCAGCTGACATTTATCGTTTCTGTGCTCTCTCTCATCGATAGCAGCAACGATAATTCTCTTATTCTCTGTGTACAAAATTGGAAGGCAGGATTAGCAATTTCCTCACTTTACGCTCGGCGGAAATAAAATAAACATATTTCAGCTAACAAACACGGATAGAATTAAAAATAGAAAAGCTTCAGCTAATAAATAATTAATTACAATTTAAACGAAAAATACAAATAAAAAATAAATAAAACAAACTGCCTAAAAGAAAAGCAAAAAAGAAGTCATTTGTCATGTCAAAGTGGTAGAAGGGTGAGGCAGTTGGAAAAAAGTTTAATAGTTGTGCAAGAATTTACAAAGAAACAAACCAACAAAAAATATGAATAGTTTAGTGACAAATAAAGATAACCAATAAGCCAACTAAAAAGCAATTAACCAATAAAATACTACATACACCAACAACAACGAAATGGAAGTGTTTCAAACAGATAATTATTACATTTTTGTAAAACGAGAGAAAAGTCTTTGGTGGAATAGGACAACATCGGAATTTGCCATTAAAGCTGGTAAGATTAAACATTTCAATTATGGCATGATTAGACAAGAAAAAAACAATCTCAATGCCCTTCATTAAGACATACGCTACTAATTACATTCAACTGTATATTAAGAGAACTAATAAAACCAATATATCCCAACATAAACAAATAAAATAGGAATGAAAGAAAGAAAAGTTCCTCTGTTTCTAATGTGACAGATGACTCACACACATTTGTGGCATGTTAAAGCACAAAACCTTTTGTTGTTGTTTGTTTGCTTGCTTCGCTTTTTTTGTATGGCAAAACGGGTTGCATTTCAGCAATTTGAAATAACAAATAATATATATATTTTATTTTTTGTGATTACTGCCAGTCAGCAAGTCTGTTTTGTATTTTATTTGTAAGGCGTTAACCCAATGCCTAATTGATTTCAATCACAGCCTTTAACGACCATTGTTTTTTGTTCTCCAAAATAATCATAATACTATATAAACAGTAAATTGGTATACAACTGCGTTCTGTTTGGTTAATGGTAACGATTTCGAGGGACGTTGCTTGTTGTATCTTGACTTATCTCCGGAGAGGCACCAGAAGAGGCTGCCCTATATACCTCATCTTCAGATTTAAAGTAGGTTTGGTATAATATTGCGATCTGTAAGCAATGAATAAAATAGGAAATTCAATTTGCTTCAAATTAAATATGCTTATGTTGACCCTTTGTGAGGGAGGTACCAGAAGAAAAGGGCCGACGGATCTTATCTTTCAACATGATCTATGCAAGGTAAACATATTACGATGTGCAAAGTTTCGATAAAATTGAATATTCCGCTCGTTTCACATAAGATTTACAAAGTTTCAAAAGTCAGTTCCAGCTCAATTTTGGTAATTTTGTAGGGAAGATACCAGAAGGATTGTACTGATTTTCCCAATCTTCGATTTAAATTTGAGTTTCATAGATATATTAAGATGTGCATAGTTTGAATTAAATCGGACATTCGTTTAGCCTATTTTTGATTTATAAATTGAAAATTTTGACCTTTGTGGGGAAGGTAACAGAAAGTGTGGACCAAAGTGTCGCATCTTTGGACTTAATCCAGGCTTGGTAATGATAATAGGTTTTGTTTGGATTAATTAATTAATTTACAGCGCAATTTGGACTATTTTGTGGGTGAGGTACCAGAAGGTGTGGACCGATATTAGCCATCTTCGAATTCAAACTAGTTTAAAGGAAAAATTTGGATGAAATCGGTTACTTCCTTCGCGAGTTATGGTGTACATGTGCCGGCCGGACGGACGGACAAAAAATTAATTTGGAATTTTTCTTTTTTTGCATTTATGATGGACGATATAAACTGATGGCCAAAACGCAACTAAAATTGCACACTGAATAAATAACCTTCAACATTTTTGCGTGGCCAAAACTAAACTAAATTTTTGATTTTTTCTTTTAAATAAGCAAATTTTGCTAGTAATCAGCAGCATAACCATTATTTTTCATTAGGACAGCATACCTACAAGGCATTGAATCAATAAAAGGTTCAATTTGATCCTTGCGTATACTATTCCTTGCATGCTGAACCTTTGGGAAGATGTTATATCTGCCTATCTTTTGATTTTGCTATTTCTGATACTCCAAAGATGTATCTATAGGGTGAAGATCAGATGATTGTGCTGCCCATTACAAAGCCTAATTTTTGACTCCCTCAACCAGTTAGTACCATATTTCGGGGTATGTTTGAAGTTATTGTCAAGATAATACGGTATATTTTCTTCAACAAAGGAAACTATAGCCTTTTCAACACATTTCTATAAACAATCCGATCGATTACTTCATAAATCTTTGAAATAGATCGAACTCCATAAACAGAAAAACAGCCCAATACATTATTAACCCACCTTCACAGAGTGTTCTTGTAATACGGAGGCCTGAGACTTTTATTTTTATGCCTTGATATGAGTTTTTGCGAAAGCCAATCTGGTTTTCGACATTTTGAAGGATTTACCCAATTTTTTTCAATTGATAAGGCCGATTGATAAAGGTTCCTGGAAGGCTGATTTATGTACAAATTTGTGTGGTGTATAGGTCCAAGTTTTGGCAAAACCCCACATAAAAGTTTCGCTTTCGAATTTTGTCATAAATGGACAATTTAGTGAATAAATGGGTGTTTATGCACATTCTATGGGTGTTTATGTTTACTCCGGAAAAAGCATTTGATACTGTCAATCAGGCAGAGCTGTTCAAGAACGTTGTATGAGCTACAACCTATTCAAGTTTAAAACGTTGGATCATGATGTATATTTGTAGACGCCAGTCCACTTTGGAAATTTCCTTTTTTTAAGTCTACAGAATGACTCAAACAGGAAATTCCCCAAGGTTGGGGTGATATCTCCGCCCGGGTTAAATTGATAGGAATCCTGTTGATATAGTTGAGCTTTTCCATACGAGGAATATGAAACATGGACAGAGTAAATGTAAATAAAAATATGTTCGGTCTAGATTTAGAGTTTATAAATATGGTCTCGATATTGGATTATTATTTATGTGTTGAAGTGGTTCTAGATCCTATGTAGGAGTAATCATGACGTCTGAAAATCAGTACTTGTGGTTATTTAGGAACGAAAGTATCGCATATTTCATAAAGTAAAGAATTTTACTTGAATACACTTCTTAATAAATTAATCGTACAAACACTAATATAAAATACATTCTAGCTAATTGTTGAACCATATAACACATTACTAATATCAAGAGAAATCCATAAACACTCAATTTCATTCTTGATAAATGAATAATATCAAACAGTATTACTTGCATTTAGTAGTAGTGTTGAGTAAAAACTGCTGACATGTATATTTTTAAACTCAAATTGTTGTGGTTTTTTGTGAAAATTTGATATTCAGTTATTGCAAAAGTAAAAAAAACCCAACAAAAGTCCTCCCTTGCTCTTGCCAATCATACACGCAACCGTAATTATCCATTCTTAATTTGAATGCTTTCAACTTTCAATCAAACGGTGGACAGTAGCAGCGCATGTAAAGTGTCAAGTAATCACATAAGTTTCAAATGCAATTATTGTCACTATTATGTATGGTATGAAGAAAAATGAATATAGGAATATCGATATTATTTCGAATATCATTGTTGTTATGTTTAATATGGAAAAAATAAATTATACACACTTATAGAGTTTATTTAATAAGTACAGCGACTATGACTAATCTTTTAGGAAGTTTAGCTTTTACGTAGTAGAATGCATTTTTGAAGGTTATGTTCAAATACAATTATCGCACAATCTCTAATAAAATAACATGCGTACCAGATTGTAGATAAAAATTATATGTGTTTTCGGTTGTATACAACAATGGTTTATATTTAAGGTGGAGTGTGTATTAAATGTATCATTCCGTTTGCAACATATCGAAATATTCGTCTAAGTTCCCCTGACGTAATTATGCCTGATCGGTAAAAAATTCTACGTCGATTTAGTTGTTGTTGTAGAAAATGAAATACAAGAAAGGAAATCCATTTGTAGTAATATTTTAAAGGACTATCCTTTATTCAGTCCTGGCTTACATGTGGCACAGACTAGTGAGTGCTTATTTTCCACCGAGTCTTAGCTTCTTCTTAACAACCGAACCTGCTCTAATCTACAGCATAATTAGAAACCTAAAGTGGTTGGGAAAGTGCAACCTTGACATGTAATATATCTTCTGTCTGATCTCCATAGCCATCGACATTATTCCAAACTTACCTTCTTATATGTTTCTGTAAGCTTCTCATCTCTCTTTATTTACCCAATCTTCTCTCCACTATAGATCTCTTCTTATCTCTTTTCTTTTTGTGGATGATCACAACGGACCTAACGGTCTCAGAGTGCTGCAGCCACATAAGTGAAGTATTCATGCAGCTCTAAGCATGGATTTTTCAAGGGCTATCCGAGCTTTTGGCATGGATTTTTTAATCCATGCCGAGAGCCATGTATGCTGGATAATCTTCGAGCATAGCATTCATTCGGTCTGTTGGTATATACATTAAGGATTCACGCTTATACTTGTTGACCTCTCTCTCTCTCTCTCTCTTTCACCATATCATGAATGTCTCTTCTGACTTGAAGTTCTCTCCTGTCTGCTTCGGCAGATTGTTTTGATTGATGGATATGATCTTATCCTTCTCTTGAATTTGGTCTACTGGTGTCATGAGAATAGTTTGAATATTCTTCCGCTGTACTTCACTCTTAGGTGTTTCCTTACCAAACGGAATTCCCATCGCTGATCTAATTTTGGTCTTGGATTCTACACTGCAGTCGGGGTAACCAAGGTTTCTTTGGAGTTTTCACTCTTGACTACTTTGTCTTCGGTGGTTAAATGTCTCGGAGGTCCTTGCTCATCCACCATTGCCGAAGCAGAGACGGGAACATCCCGACTCGAGGGGCCCACATCCTTTCGTTTCATATATGACGACCACTTCTGACTTGGAGGTGAGTTTCGTCCCATATGTCCTCCGGAATGCTGCCCTGATTCAGGTGGAAACTTCCGTAGTCCTCAATTACGTCGAGGAGCGCTTCACTCTCTTCATTCAGTATTGATGCCATTAAGAACAGTCTTGAAGTTGTCCCCGCCCGTAGTTGAGGCGGTCTGCGTTGAGAGTGATAGAGTGCTTTGTTAAATTGTTGATATAACAATTTGCTCCCTCTGGCTATTACCTAGGAGTGAATGTTAGGGCTCACGGATGATATTTGAGTCCAGGATCGAAGCGATCATAATCCTTTTCGACCATTGTAGGAACTATTCATTGTCGAGGAACATTGTAGGAACTATTCATTGTCGAGGTGTTAAATTTCAATATGTGGTGTTAAATGCTGTATATATTTATGCTGAGGAGACTGCGGGTGTCTCGTGTTCCATCACGAATCGGACGTCGACGATGAATTAGGCACAATATAACTCTAAACCAGTTTAATTCGGAACAACCTTAAGTATCCACCCACTGCACATATACATTACATCTCGCCGAGATAGATCTGTGGTGAATTCCATTCTGAAAAACATTACGGAACCAAGGTCCGAGGTTATTCCTATCCCGGATGGCAAAAGATATAAACAGTTTGATTCCTGGATGTAAATCCGCCGCTCCCATGACAAAAATAAGACGACGTAGTTGTATTTGATGATATCACAGCCTCTAGTGAAAGTCTCAGTTTATAGAATCTGCTGCCATCGGAATATTCAACAAAACCCACTTAATTTTTCGATATGTTAAAGGTAGAAGCCAAATATGTCAACCTGTAATTTTGTACGTATTTTATTATAGAATAAAAAAATTCCTTGGTTTGGAAGATTGTAGTTATTTTGGACTCCCACCTCACAGTGAGGTTATTAAAAGTTCGGCTAAGCCTAATTGTTAGGGATGTACCGTTGTTGTGACAACCGTCCACTCGGAGACTATGTCCATTGTGATCATACTTTATGTATATATACCTGTAAAGAAAAGATATAGTGGAAGGGTAGGGAGAAAAGATTGTGAGAATAAAGGGGGCGGAAGAGAGATTATTTTAGCCAATTCAGATTTTTGACAAAGCCTAGAATTCGGTTAGGGTCTATTTTAGAGAAGAAGACTAGATTATCAATTTCAGAACTTCCAAACTCTTTATGTCTTCTGCTGATCAGCGATGGACATTTGCAGATGATGTGCTCAGTTATTTCCAGTTCTTCTTCGTCCTCACATAGACGACAATCTAAATTTGCAGTGACCAGTTATAATCCCCACAACGGTTTTGATCTCCCTCTTACTGTGTTCCAGCAGCGAAGACGTTCTTTTACGAGAGAATTCAGCTTCTCGGCTACCTCATTCCCTTCAATGTCATTATGTCCTGGAACCCAGCATAACCCAACTATCTGCCGTATGTCATTCAGAGCGGTCTTACAATCATGAACTGCTTTCGAGTTTATAGTATGCGACTTTACCGCTTTCAGGGCCGCCTGACTATCGACATATATAGTCACGTGATTGCGAGAATCTCTGCTTGAAAAACGCTACAGTTATTGTTGAGTTTATATGAGTTTATACCTAATTCCCTAAAGTAAACGCCTGCGCCAGTGCCTTCCTCCATCTTAGACCCGTCTGTGAAGATTGACAGACCTGACAGAGGTAGGGAGCCACTAGTCCAGGATTCCCTACTAGGAAATTCAACTTTGATGTCATTAAAGTCCCTATGGGGGGGTTATATAGTCACTGATATGACTATCCCCCCTAAAGAGATCATAACTTGGCATTATGTTTAGGATGCTGGCATGACCATAGTTCAGCGATTTCAAGGCATCTGTTTCCCGGAGTCTCAGGGCACACATGGCCGCCTGGAATTTAATCAGAATATCCAATGGTTGGAGATTCAAGAATGCGTTCAAGACTGCCTGTGGTGTACTTCTTAATGCTCCGGTGATCAAGATTGAAGCCGATCGCTGTACTAAGCTCAGTTTTGTCAGCAGCAACTTTTTGTTCACCCCCTGCCACCAAACAAGACAACCATAAGTAAGTATGGGTAGGACGATCGTCGTATATAGCCAGTGTATAATTCCGGGTCTCAATCCTCAATTCTTGTCTATGGAGTTCGTGCATGAATAGAGTGCCAGCAATCCCTTCTTAGAGTGTTCCTCAACATTCCACAGTAGTTTGCGGTCTAGGATGGTGCCAAGATATTTAGCTTCGTCAGAAAGGGTTAAAGTCACTCCTCCAAGTGATGGCAGATGGAAACTAGGAATTGAAGTGAAGAGCACCAATTCGGTTTTTGTGGGGGTTTACACCAAGACCTTTAGTGCAAGACTAATTAGACAGGGTTGAAAGGGCACCCTCCAGGATGTCTGAAATTGTCGTTATAAACTTACCCCCAACCTGCAGGACTACATCATCGGCATAGGCTACAACCTTTATCCTGAGATAATTGAATTTCATAAGTATTTCATTTATCACCAGAAGCCACAAAAGGGGGGATAGAACTCCTCCCTGTGGTATGCCTCTGTTGACAGATTTCCTCACGGAACTCTCTCCTAAGGATGAGTTGATAATTCTGCTTTCCAGCATTCTATCAATCCATTCCGTAAGGAGTGAGGGGATACCTATGCTTACGAGAGCAGAATGGATGGCCTCTAACTTCACATTGTTGAAAGCTCCCTCGATATCGAGGAAAGCTGCCAACGTGTAGCCAGAGGACTCCATATTCTTCTCGATGCATCCAACCCCTCATGCAGAGCTGTATCCACGACGTTGGTATTGGTAGTTATCCAATTTTTTAGCAGAAATATTTCAAAAATGTTTCTCCTTTTTACAGAATCCCAAAATAAAGGTACAACTCAATTGAGTAGTATTATTTTGCTCTTAGATTAATTCTGGATTTCGCCTTTTTGGTGGGCCATATTCTAACTTAGTCTCCATATAAAGGTCTTAACCCTCTTTTCGGAGTGTTGAAGGTCATATCATAATTTTCCTCTTTATTATAATTTGGTTCTTTGTTTTTCTCCACCCTTTAATATAACAATTACTTAAGGCAAGTTTTAAATTTATGGACCTTTTTGTTTTCACTTGATTTTTTTTTTAAATTTTCTTTATATTTTACATATTGGATGCAAGCCAATAATTCTTATTTGAAATCTATTCTTATCCAAAAAAATTACATACAATAGATTTGCTGTCGTAATGTGAACTTTATTGATTATGCGTATCGTATGAAACGAATTTGTAACAATGGTGCAAGCGACACTTCTTTTAAATGACGTCTATTGGAGAATACATGGCATGGGATTCATTGGACACAATTTGAAATTAAATTCAAAATTTAATATACATATTTATTATATATGGAAAATTATGTCTATGGACCTTCGTAATATTCCTGGGAGTTTCGTAGGTCCCTTATCTCAATTTGTTTTGTTATTAATTTAATATATTAGAGTATTAATTTAATCATATTCCATGAGGTTTCTTCGCTAGCTTTTTTTTTTGTAATTCAATTTAATTTGTGTGTTCTAAAGACATGAACTTCTTTTCACGTCTCTTCACTTTAAATGTAATCTCTGTATTCGACGGTTGTAGAGCAAACCACTTAAGGATGTTTTTTTTTTATTATATCCTTGGTATACAATGTATACGGACCAGAAAGAGTAGCAACGCATAGCAACTATTAATGGTGTTGTGATTTTTTCTTTGCTACTATCATTTTCTAAATAAAAATATACATATGAGGGTGGCTCGTATTATATTTGTTATTGAGGATGATTCATAAAAAATATTATTTTGTATTGGGATAAGGACGAAAGAGAGATTTATGATTTCTGACTTTTATTTCTCCAAAAAATTAGCTAATTTTATTGGGAAATGACTACAGTATTAGTTGGAAAATAAAATTAGATTTCATTGAAGTCTCTCAAAAAATTCATGTTTGGGAATTGGTGAATTTATTTTTGTTTTTAATTCCAAATACAACATTTTAAAATGTTTTTTGTTTTCAATTCCATTTTTTTCATATCAACCTATGGTAGGCAATATACCAAAAGCTATCTGCAAAACAACCCTTCTTTTATTCTTGCTCCTTCAATATAAAATGACCATTTCACTAGCTCATATTTTCCGCTAGAATAGATGCAATAAAAATAGAAAATATTTTTTTTTTTTGCAAAAATATTAAACACATAAAGTAAACTTGTGTACTTTGGAATAATCCTTGAACGTGTTTGTTCAACAACAAAGGGGGTCATTGCATGCAATACGAGTGTTTACTATTTAATTTTAAAAGTTAATTTTATAAATAAATTCTTTCGATTTTTTTCGAATTCTGAAATTAATTCAAAGACAATTTCTTCCCTGTGAGCAATCATTTGAGATGGAAGAACAAAAATTCGATATGTGTGAAAGAAATTTGAAGCCAGTTTAATGGATTTGGCCAATGTTTTAACTGATTAGTGACAATAATTTTCTGTAAGCTGTGAAATCAATACTCGTATCTTACTAATAATGATACGGATTTAATTCTGTTGGTCTGGATTATGGTAAATTGCTATAATCTTAAAAAAGTATCAACAAATTCAAACCTTATTTCTCCAATAGCTTAAGGAAAAATTCACGCGTTATGGCTGTAATTATCTAATTAATTTAGATTGTCAATTTACTGTTACAAAAAAAAATCCAAGACGTATTGTCTTAAAAAATAAACAAATCAACGTCAACGACTAAGGATTGGTCCAAAAGGACCAATGGGTCTTCGGACTAAATCTGCGGTCGGTAATGATAATAGGATGTGCAAAGTCTGGTTTAAGACGGACATTGCATTCGAAAATTTCGACCATTGGTGGGGGAGTTACCTGAAGGAATGGACCAATGGGTCCCATCTTCGGACTTGATCTATGTTAGGTACAAATAATAAGTTGTACAAATTTTGGTTCAAATCGGATAGTCCATTCCCTTGATATTACAAAATTAATTTTCAGCAAAATTTTGACCATTTTTTGTGGGAGGTATTAGAAGGAGTGGACGGATATTCCACATCTTCATATTTTATTTAAGTTTAGAAGAAATATTACCATGTGCTAAGTTTGGTTGAAATCGGTAACTCCCTTCGATAGTTATCGTGCGCACCCGCCAACCAGAACAACAGATAGACGGACAGTTGTAAATCGACTTCAAATGGTCTGAAACGGATTTGATCCAAAGAAACATGGGATCTAAAACTAATATTCGATGAGACAATTTTTGCCGTATCAAAGTGTATATACCATGAGGCTGAGGGTATAAAAATCCGCACCTGATAGTCATAAAAAATATTCCTAAAAAATCAACGCAGAAGCCTACTCTGCTCAACTTACCCACCTGCTTGACGAAAGCATTCCTTGTCCCGATAATAATATAGAAGGACAATTGTCCACTCCCCACAAACTATAGCAAAAGTAACACTTGGGTACCAAAGACCACCATCAAGAAACCCATGATACGATCAGGAGTGTCGTAATGCTACTGATGTAAAGAATGCAGCGTACAGAGCAACTCTGCAGACAATAACAACACACAATGCGAGAGAGAATTATCAGGAGAAAATATGAGATTTTCGGACAAAAGAAGAAATAAAAAGAAAATCGTGAGAAGTCCGGTAATTTCACCAACGAATAAAACACCAAACCGAAGGCTATGGTGCAGACACATCCTCCTGTAGAAATGAAAAAGTAAACATGGTGACAGATACAGACAGCTTGTTGAGGATCTGGAAGGAATATTTTGAAAAGCTTCTGGTATCAAATAGTGGCGGTGAAGAAGATACCCCAGAACCAATAGAGTGTATACCATCTAGTCAAGATGAGGTCAGAAAGCAATTAATCAGCCGTCAGATGCTGGTCAGGAGCATGCACCAGCTGATTAGCACAATTTAGCTAGAGGAATGCATGCCCAATGATTGGGCATTGCATTCCCGTATTCCGTGTACAAAAAAGGGGCCAAGAGGATAGAGGAATAAGTCTCCTTCCCATGGCATATAATACAGCGTACTGTGTGAACGACTGTAGCCAATGGTCAGTGACATTATTGGATTATACCAATGTGGCTTCAGGCCTGGCAAATCTGGAAAAGACCCACGAAAAAAACCTCGACATATTCCACTTATTCGTCGACAATAAAGCCGCATTCTACAGTCCCATTCATTCTGAGATTTTTAAAGCAATTCCCGCAAAATTAATACGGCAATGCAGGATAGCTTTAAGTGGCACAAGGTCAGCAGTTAAAGTCGGAAAGGACCTCTCTGAGCCTTTCAATACCGAACTAAGGTTCAGACAAGATGACAGCCTCTCTTGTGATCTTTTTAACATCCTGCTAGACATAATTTTATATATCTCGGTACCGCCATAAATAAAACTAATGATAGTTTTGGCCAACAGATGCTACTATGACCTATAAAAGAAACTTAGAAATGATATATGGGCCGATCTGCATCTACGGTGAATATCGCCGTCGAATGAACCATGAGCTGTACCATCTATTCTCGGACATCGACATAGACTTATCGAGTTGCAGCGACTACGTTGTGAGAATGGATGAGGATGCTCAAAAGGTAGACATATCATGTCTTGATCTCTGCTTACAATTCTTCAATACCCTCATATTCATATTAACTTAAACACACAATTTCGAATTAGCTGTACACTGGAAATGCTATAACGAATCAACAATCCGTGTCCTAGATATAAGTTATTCTCAGTCACCCTTTTCCCAAAAAAGTAAAAAATTCCCTTTCATTTCCGGGTAGACATAAATAAATAATATCAGCAACAATGTGTTAACCTAAAGGAGCTATTAACAAAATGTGGATTATTTTGGTATATTCGATACTTTGTTGTTGTTGTTGTTTTAAACGTAAACAAATAGTAACCGGTAATTCATAAAACCATTGCGTGACTATGACAATTAATTGTTAAAATATTTATCCTCGAGGGTGTTAATAACGGAAACAAAATTAGGTTTTTTTTTGGTAAACAATCAACAACAATTCCAATTTTGATACAATTTCGGTACTAATACCTTTAAGAAATTTAATAATCCCATTTTTTGTTTGACCTAAAAAATAAAAAAATCAAAAAAAAAAAAAAAAAAATTAAACGTACATACACAAAAAAGATTTAAATATACAATCTGTGTCCTTTAAAGTATTCTTTAAAAAACATGCCTCTTATTGTCCTTGATAAATTATTATTCTTTATATATTCTTCTCTTTTAGACCTTGAAATAAAATTCTTTAATAAATCCACGCTTCCTATAGTCCTTGAAAATATATTTTTTAAAAAAATCCACGGCTTTATGTTCGTCCTTGAAAAAACATGTCCTTAAAATATTAATTTCTCTTTTTAAAAACCTGTCTAATTTTTTTCCTAAATTTTTTTCGTTTCTTCCAGGATGGGATCTCTCTTCCGTGGACGATATTGAATGCATTGGCATTACACATGGCATTGTCGGCGTTATATCCCTACCCAATGTCTATGAACCGCATCTTGTGATAATTAAGGAGGCTACACCGGTCGGTGTACTTTATCCACCACATTTAGTGTATAAAATTAAGTCAATATGTATTTTAAGTGCTGATGATCCGGACACTAGCCTTACACCATGTACACGTCATTCACGAAGTTCCAATACAACACCAACACATTCAAGAAATTCCTCAACATCATCGACGTCGATAGCGAATGCTAATAATGCGAATGCCAATTCGGCAACATCAACGTCGTCGTCACGTACGAAGTTATTCGAAGGCAATCAGTTGATGAACAAAACATGGGGTGCTGTGAAAAGTGCTGGTACAACTATAAAGAATACTACACAGCAAGCGGCGGCCCTGGCCTCAAATCAAGTTAAGTCATCGGTGGGTATACGCGATCCATCGAGAATTGAGAAGCGAATTACGGAGGAGCTGCACAAGGTATTCGATGATACGGATAGTTTTTATTTCTGCTTCGAACATGATATTACAAATAATTTGCAACGCCATCTGCCGACGGGCTCTACAGATCAGCAGACACCGGATGAGAGGTTCTTTTGGAATATGCATATGTTGGAGGCTATAATGAAATTGAATGTGAGTAGAGAACAATTTTTCCTATTGACAGATCTTTTTATAACAATTTTTTTTTTCTTTTTTCAGGACAAAACCTGGATATTGCCCATAATTCAGGGCTTTGTCCAAGTGGAAACATGTGTCATTGGTAATGAGTGCTTCAATTTGGCTTTGGTTTCACGACGGTCACGACATCGTGCCGGGACCCGTTACAAACGACGTGGTGTCGATGAAAACGGCAATTGTGCAAATTATGTGGAGACCGAACAAATACTCACTTTCCGTCATCATCAATTGGCGTTTACTCAAGTTCGCGGTTCGGTACCGATTTATTGGTCTCAACCGGGCTATAAATATCGACCTCCACCCCGCCTAGATAGAGGTGAACAAGAGACCCAGGAAGCTTTTGAAATACATTTCAACAAAGAACTCAATATCTATGAGGGTGTTTGTATTGTAAATTTGGTCGAACAAAGTGGCAAAGAGAAGCTGATCGGCGATGCCTATGCCAAACATGTTTTGAAATATAACAACGATCGTATTGTTTATATAACATTTGATTTTCACGACTATTGTCGTGGTATGCGTTTTGAAAATGTCTCGGCGTTGGTAGAGGCTTTAGCACCGGAGGCCGGTGCCATGGGTTTTCATTGGCGTGATCAACGTGGTGTTATATGCAATCAAAAATCAGTGTTTCGTGTCAACTGTATGGATTGTTTGGATCGTACAAATGTGGTGCAGACCGCTTTGGGTAAAGCAGTATTAGAATCGCAATTAGTTAAATTGGGTATGGCTCCGCCATATACACCCATACCGGAGGCTTTGAAATCACCATTTATGGTGTTGTGGGCCAACAATGGTGATATTATCAGTCGGCAATATGCTGGCACCAATGCTTTGAAGGTAATTTAAATCGTACTCCATTTTTTCTTAATAATCAGTCATACAATTTGTTTTTTCTCTTCCAGGGTGATTACACACGCACAGGTGAACGCAAAATCAGCGGCATGATGAAAGATGGCATGAATTCAGCTAATCGGTAGGTTATCCCATTTTTTGTAGTTGTATATATATATTATTCGTTGTTATTTTATGTTTTTTTTTAGTTTTTGTTTTGTCTTTTGTTTTAGTTTAGACAATTGTTGAAAATATTTTGCAAATGCTTTAATTTTTTCTCTTCGAAAAATCGCAAAGTTGGTTTATTAACATTTTGTGAATACTTTTGTTGGGGTCTTTCTCTCTCGTATCTCTTCTATCCCCATTTTTTCCACTAATATTCATCAATAATTTTCGGCATGCTTGGTTTTTCTTTAAAAATTTTACTAATTTTATTAAGAATTGTTTTCAAAAGCTAGCTTTTCTATTAGGCATATTTTTTACTCAATATTCGGTAATAATTTGTACAGATTTTTTCTGGATGCGGTTCGTTTATTCAAAATTGCAATAAAATTAAACATTACATGAACATGTTATATCCTACACCTTAGTATGGGGGATATATCGACTTTGTTATTTCGTTTCCTGTATCATATTTTTAGAATAACAATTTAACAGTTGATTTGTACTGAAAAGTATCTGGTAGAATTTTTATATGGTTTTAAAATTCAGTTTTTGAATTCATTACTGTATTAAAAAAATTTAATTTTAATTCTTATATCCGTAGTCTACTGTACTCACTTACATTACTTAGCTGGCTTGGGACAGAATATTTGTTCCATAAGACGAACTTAAAATAGATTTCCATGCGCGTAGTTTTTGTGCGTATCTCATCCAATTTGAAAGACAATTTTCCGAGATGTTGTCTGCTACTTGATCTTTCCATCGGATTCGTGGCCTTTTCCTTCTGCATGAACCATTACTTGGCTCGCTTTTACATGCCTTAACAAATCTGACAACATAACCTAGCCAACGTAGTCGCTGCCGCTTGGTACGTCTGACAATACCGATCTCCGAGAATAGATGGTACAGCTCATGGTTCATTCAACGGTGATATACACCGTAGATGCAGATCGGCCCATAGATCATTCGGAGAATTTATCTTTCAAACACTCCAAGAGCTGCCTTATCTGCTTGCGACAGTACCCAAGCTTCAGATCCATATAACAGCACGGGTAGTTTCAGCATCTTGTATCGTGTCATTTCTGTTCACATTTACCTCTCGTAAGACTGTCACCTTGTCTGAATCCTGGTTCGGTATTAAAGGTCTCAGATATGTCATTTCCGACTTTAGCTGCTGACTATGTGCCAGTTAAAATTATCCTGCATAGGCGTATTAATTTTGCAGAAATGCCGAACGCTGATATGGCTTTAAAAACCTCTAAACGGATATGGCTATCGAAGACGGCTTTATAGTGGAAAGTAATGTGCCGATGTGTTTTTCGTTGGGTCTTTTCCAAAATTTGGCGCAGAGTGAAAATCTGGTAAAAGGTGAATTTTTCAGGTCTGAAGCCACATTGGGTATGGGCGAATAATGTCATTGACCGTTTGCTTCAGTCGTTCACACAGTACGCTGAATAGCACTCTATACGCGATAGGAAAGAGGCTTATTCCTCAAAAAATTAAACATGGCATAGCCCGCCATTTATGAAGATCCCGTACGATTACATGTATTCTAAATGTCCACCACATAGTGAAGACTACCAAAAGTTTGGCACGGCTGAACTTAGCGACATTTTTATATACGGTTTAAACCGATACAATCACGAAAATGCATCCATACCCCACATCCATGCAGTTTTGACACCTCGCTACTAGGGCTTAAGCGTGGCTTGCAGTTGGATGAGGATGATTGGCTCAAGCCCTCTGATCAGGTGGGTACAGCACTATACTTCGGGAGTGTGTTTTTGATAGGTGAGGGACTACGTGGACGAACAGTGACAAAGGGAGGGTGACGTACGAATTTATTGGTGACGCAACGTTCGTAGTGGACCGGCCAGACTTTCGCTTGGGCTTAAGTACTGGTTTCTTACTGACGGGGCATTGTTCTCTCTATGCGTTTTTGCATAAAAGTGGCCTGTCCCAAACGGATTTATGTGGGTGTGGGATGACTGAGGACTGGAAGTATATACTGACTGCTGATGTTTTGTATCGTGGGTGGTTCCCGGTCTTCCTGTTTCACGAGGTTCACTCCTCTTGTGGATGTCGTGAAGGCTTTCGCTAAGGGAAGTTTCGTTGATTGTTTGTGTTGTTGTTGTAGCAGTCCTATTGCTTTTACACAATGGACTGAGGTGACAGACGTTTAAGACTCTGCCAACGTCGTGGAAACGTTGATTGTATGTGTTGTGATTGCAGTCCGTTGTTAATTGTTTGTGCTGACTTACGTCGTTACTGCCAACGTGTTGTATATTTTTGTATTGGGATTCCAGCCCGGACTTGCGGCGAACTGGTAGAGGCTGCGATCTCGAGCCTGATCCAGTCTGTCAGTTGGTGTGGCCCCCTGGTGAGCTTTGCGGGGGGTTGTGGTTTCGCCCCTCACCAAGGGGGAGAGTGTACCTTCTGCTGGTGGGCGTAATTCCGCCTGTGGCTCAGCCACTTTGAGGTTGGCAGATGGAATCAAGGTCCGGAGATTATTTCTATAGCCTCGCAGACCAAGTGTGACAATAATATTTCCAAATACTTGCATTTGTGGAGTTGGTAGCCCCTGGTCGAAGTCTTTGAGTCAATCCGGTGCTTTGAATCAGCTTCCTTGTAATTGAAGTGAGGACTTATGCGATATGGACAGAATCCTTACTTGTATGTCATCGCTTTGTAATCCGAAGCTTGAGTCTCGAGATTTTGTGCATAGAGTTTTTAATAGATTGTAAGCATTGCTTTCTGAGCCCCTTCTTCTGAATTAAATAAGTTTTTTAGGTTATTTAGTTTAGGTTAATTCTCTTTCTATTAACAAATTAAATGATTGAATATTTAGTTCTTCTTTTTATGGAGTTTAGGTGCTTAGGAAAATATTTTGGAACTGTTTTTTGAAAACAATTCTTTCTCTTTTCTGTAAGAAATCATTTGTAATATAAATTTGCTAATTTCCTTCATCACAATCATATTTCTCTATTAACCAAACAAAGAAAACATTTCAATATTTAATACACACGACATTTTTCTAACTAATAACACTTTCTGTGTTTTATTATTCGTTTTTTTGTTTTAATTTCGATTATACATATCCTCAACACCAACAAAAACAAAAACTTCGTATCTTTGTTCTTTCTCTTCTCTTTTTTTCTATTCGTAGTTTTTTCATACAAAATTTTGCCGATACATTTCGTCAGTGCATTATTGATTTAATGCAGGGCCAATTGAATGATGCCCAACAATTGAGAGAGGACGAAGTTTTGACAACAATACTACAAATTTTATGTCCCTCTGTGCCGGCACCAACAAGGGGCTATTATTATGCTGGGGTTTTACAACCGGAATTGCAATTATTGGAAAATGTTATTTACACAAGGTGGCGTAATAGTAATAATAATCTCGGCAATGGTGTTGATCATCTACAAGAAGATGATAATGATAATAATAGCGATGCTAGTAGTAAACTTGCCACTCGCAGCAAGTTTCAATTGCACATACCAGATATTTTCAACAATTCCATATTTCAACATTATTTAGTTATGCCTTTCATTTCGATTTGTTTTATTTTAACATTACAAAAGGTATTATTTTCAGTTTTGTTTTCTTTTCATTTAACTTGCATGAGTTTGTTTTATTTTGAAAAAAAATCTAATGATTCTAATCGTGTGTTTCCTTTTTACGTGATTTTTCTTTTATAGCTATTACTTGGCACGTTTTAAGGACAGCTATCGTCAAGCCACCATCGATTTAATGTTGGGCAATCCTGTCACCGCAGAATCTTTAAACGCATTGGGGGCAAA
>NW_026879382.1:0-27053 GCF_032173495.1 Musca vetustissima
TAAAATTCTATGACTATTTATGCATGTCCGTCTGTCCGTCTGTTGTAGTCACTCTAGCGTCTAAACGAATTGAGATAGATCGCCGCAATTTAGCATAGAGTCGTCTTTTGTCTGCAGGCAGGTCAAGTTCGAAGATGGGATATATCGGTCCTCGTTTAGGCATAGCTCCCATATAAGGGTACCCCCCCCCCCCCAATTTTCGGTATTTTGAGGTTCTTGATCTCGTTTTACAACCGAATTCGCTGAAATTTGGTACTTTGAGTTCTTATTGGGTAACAAATGTCCCCACCAAAAATTATAAATATAGGTTAATTTTTTCGGATAGCCCCCATATAAGGGTACCCCCAATTTTCGGTATTTTGGGGATCTTGAGCGCATTTTTCAACCGAATTCGCTGAAATTTGGTACATTTGGTTCTTATTTAGTACCAAATATCTACGCAAAAAATTATAAACATAGGTCCACTTTTTCTGATAGCCCCCATATAAGGGTACCCCCAAATTTTCGGTATTTTGAAGTTTTTGAGTGCGTTTTTCCACCGAATTCTCTGAAATTTGTTACTTTAAGTTCTTAATAGGTGGCAAATGTTCCCACCAAAAATTATAAATATAGGTTCATTTTTCCGGATATCCCCCATATAAGGTTACCCCCAATTTTCGGTATTTTGGGGATCTTGATCGCGTTTTTCATCCGAATTCGCTGAAATTTGGTACATTTGGTTCTTATTTAGTACCAAATATCTACACAAAAAATTATAAACATAGGTCCACTTTTTCTGATAGCCCCCATATAAGGGTACCCCCAATTTTCGGTATTTTGGGGTTCTTGAGCACGGTTTTCAACCGAATTCGCTGTAATTTGGTATTTTGTAGTCGTATATGGTAACAAATCTCCCTACCAAAAAATATTAATATTCACCCCCTTTTAGAGGTAGTCCCCATATAACCCCCTTTTATATCCTTTAAGTAGAAGATTTTTATACCCTTCACCACACTGTGGTACAGGGTATTATGTCTTTGTTCATATGTTTGTAACAGGCAAAAATAATTGAGATAGACCCATGGTTCCTTTTGAGAATATGCATAGAATCACTTTCTAAGTCGATTTATGCATGTCCGTCCGTCCGTCCGTCCGTCTGTCTGTCTGTCCATGTTAAATTGTAAACAAAGTACAGGTCGCATTTATGATCCGAATTGGATGAAATTTGGCATAGGTCACTTATTCGGCCCAAGGACGAACCCTATTGAAATTGGGAAAAATCGGTTCAGATTTAGATATAGCTCCCATATATATATTTAACCGATTTAATGTAAACGGTCCCTATATATCTTTCGATCTACACGAAATTTGGTACAGGCTAATCATTTAGGCCTATAATGATGTCTGCCAATTTTCGTGAAAATCGGTCCAGATTTAGATATAGCTCCCATATATAGTTTCGTCCGATTTCATGTAAATGGTGCCCCTAAGTCCCTATATATCTTTTGATTTGTACGAAATTTGGCATAACGTACTGAATTAAGCCTAGAGTGATGTCTGCCAAGTTTCGTGAAAATCGGTCCAGATTTAGATATAGCTCCCATATATAGTTTCGTCCGATTTCATACAAATGGTGCCCCAAAGTCCCTATATATCTTTTGATTTGCACGAAATTTGGCATAACGTACTGAATTAAGCCTAGAGTGATGTCTGGCAATTTTCGTGAAAATCGGTCCAGATTTAGATATAGCTCCCATATATAGTTTCGTCCGATTTCATGTAAATGGTGCCCTAATGTTCTTATATATCTTTCGATTTGCACGAAATTTGGTATAACGTACAGAATTGAGCCAAGAATGATGTCTGCCAAGTTTCGAGAAAATCGGTCCAGATTTAGATATAGCTCCCATATATAGCTTCGTCCGATTACATGTAAATGGTGCACCAAAGCCCCTATATATCCTTCGATTTGCACGAAATTTGGCATAACGTACTTAATTGAGCCCAGAATGATGTCTGCCAAGTTTCGAGAAAATCGGTCCAGATTTAGATATAGCTCCCATATATAGTTTCGTCTGATTTCATGTAAATGGTGCCCTAATGTTCTTATATATCTTTCGATTTCCACGAAATTTGGTATAACGTACTGAATTGAGCCTAGAATGATGTCTGCCAAGTTTCGAGAAAATCGGTCCAGATTTAGATATAGCTCCCATATATAGCTTCGTCCGATTACATGTAAATGGTGCACCAAAGTCCATATATATCCTTCGATTTGCACGAAATTTGGCATAACGTACTTAATTGAGCCCAGAATGATGTCTGCCAAGTTTCGAGAAAATCGGTCCAGATTTAGATATAGGTCCCATATATAGTTTCGTCCGATTACATGTAAATGGTGCACCAAAGCCCCTATATATCCTTCGATTTGCACGAAATTTGGCATAACGTACTTAATTGAGCCCAGAATGATGTCTGCCAAGTTTCGAGAAAATCGGTCCAGATTTAGATATAGCTCCCATATGTAGTTTCGTCTGATTTCATGTAAATGGTGCCCTAATGTTCTTATATATCTTTCGATTTCCACGAAATTTGGTATAACGTACTGAATTGAGCCTAGAATGATGTCTGCCAAGTTTCGAGAAAATCGGTCCAGATTTAGATATAGCTCCCATATATAGCTTCGTCCGATTACATGTAAATGGTGCACCAAAGTCCATATATATCCTTCGATTTGCACGAAATTTGGCATAACGTACTTAATTGAGCCCAGAATGATGTCTGCCAAGTTTCGAGAAAATCGGTCCAGATTTAGATATAGGTCCCATATATAGTTTCGTCCGATTACATGTAAATGGTGCACCAAAGTCCCAATATATCCTTCGAGGTGCACGAAATGTGGCATAACGTACTTAATTGAGCCCAGAATGATGTCTGCCAAGTTTCATGAAAATCGGTCCTGATTTAGATATATCTTCCATATATAGTTTCGTCCGATTTCATGTAAATGGTGCCCAAAGTCCCTATATATCTTTTGATTTGCACGAAATTTGGTACAGCCTAATCATTTAGGCCTAGAATGATGTCTGCCAAGTTTCGTGAAAATAGGTCAAGATTTACATATAGCTCCCATATATAGTTTCGTCCGATTTCATGTAAATGGTGCACCAAAGTCCATATATATCCTTCGATTTGCCCGAAATTTGGCATAACGTACTGAATTGAGTCTAGAATGATGTCTGCCAAGTTTCGTGAAAATCGGTCCAGATTTCTATATAGCTCCCACATATAGTTTCGTCCGATTTCATGTAAATGTTGCACCAAAGTCCCTATATATCTTTCGTTTTGCACAAAATTTGGCATAACGTACTGAATTGAGCCTAGAGTGATGTCTGCGTTGTTTCGTGAAAATCGGTCCAGATTTAGATATAGCTCCTTTTTATTATAGATTGATTTTAAGTAATTGACGCACCAAGAACCAATAGGAACAAAACGTTCTGAAATTAGTCTAACCTTCTGTCACAAGTTTGTTTGAAATCGCTTAATATTTGGATAGAGCTTCCATATATATTTTCGCCCGATTTCAAGTAAATTGGGCATCAAACTCCTCATGTTAGTCAGTTTGACATCAAATTTTGCACAACGTACAAAATTGAGCATAGAATTATGTAGTTGCGTTTTCTAGAAGTACAGACATAGCCCAACGGATGACCCATTTATATTTGTTTGAAGTCGATTTACATACTTTATGGATAGATCTACGTAGATTAACATTTAGATAAATATCACATATTTTATTTCATCCAATTTCATGCTAATAGTCCAGTTTAATATACCCATAGCGGTTAAGGGTATCATATAGTCGGCCCCGTCCGACTTTACTACTTTCCTTACTGGTTTTGTGCATATGTTTGTAACATGCAAAAATAATCGAGATAGACCCATGGCTCCTTTTGAGAATATGCATAGAATCACTTTTTGAGTCGATTTAAGCTCGAAATTTGGCACAGCGTAGCAAATTAGGTCTAGAATGATGTGTGTAAAGTTGCCTGAAAATCGGTTCAGATTTATATATAGCTCCCACATATACTTTCGTCAGATTTAATGTAAATGGTGCACCAAAGTCCCTATATATCTTTCGATTTGCTCGAAATTTGGCACAGCGTAGCAAATTAGGTCTAGAATGATGTGTGTTAAGTTTCCTGAAATCGGTTCAGATTTAGATATAGCTTCTATATCTGACCAAATGAACAATTTAGTATCGGTTGCAGAATGACGTGTTTATGGTTCCAATTTCATTTTACTGGTCCTTTAAAAATGCGACTTCTGTTAGGATTCATCTGTTGAATATACTCAAAGTGGTGAAGGGTATCATATAGTCGGCCCCGTCCGACTTTACTACTTTCCTTACTGGTTTGTTTTAAAATAGTTAGCTGATTTTTTCCGTGTATTGGGGTTATCCCATATAACTGTATTCCACCATAGTAGGGGGGATATTCGGTAGACGAAATTTTCATTTCATACCCCTCATAGTATTGAATTCTAAAACGATTTAGTCGATTTAGCCATATGTTGTAATAATTTTTCTCTCGGAGGATATCTACATAAAATCTAAAACGTGAGGTTTGAGAATGAACTGTATCAACCCGCATTTAGGACCAGGTCCTATATAAAACATCCTACCTATTTAATATTTAGCGTGATGGACGGTATTGGGATTCAAAACTAAAATATTAGCTTGGAACTTGAGCTACATCGGCCCTTAATTAGGTCTAACCCCTTATATAATGAAAACACCAAGTAGTTGCTAATTCTTACACAATGTTGTCCATATTGGTCCCGCTTTAGTATGCCTCATATATAATATTGCCCTCTAAATTGGAGTATTTTCAGCATTTTATACAAATGTTTCACCGAACCATGCGTTCATAATATATGTCAACATGTTAGGGTTTTGAGATTTTAGGAAAACCCCCATTGAAATTGCTGAATTTTCTATTTGGTTTATAACAATCGATTGGAAGAATTGTAGTTATATGTATGTTCCCTATGTTTTCATTTCAAAAATTTGTCAATATTTCTATGGTGGAGGGTATCCAAAGTTCGGCCCGGCCGAACTTAACGCTTTTAAGTTCGGCCCGGCCGAACATAACGCTTTTTCACTTGTTTTAAATAATTTTTTCAGAGACCTACACCAGGCGTGGATTTTTTTAAATAATTTTTTCAGAGACCTACACCAGGCGTGGATTTTTTTAAATAATTTTTTCAGGGACCTAATCAATATTATTGTTATGACATTTTCCATCCATTTATTTAATTATTTCCCTATACGTCTGATAATATTATCGCCGACTGAATCAGGCTTTGCATAATTAAGTGATTTAATTACTTGATGTGGCACTTTGACATTTTTCTGCTTCTTCTTCTTCTTCTTCCTAATTGAACAATTCTTTGCATTAGAATTTTGTTTTCACATTCGATGAAAAAAAAAAAACTGAAAAGAAGAACTCGACCATAACCATACTGTCACTAATCAGTCAATCGAAACGAATCAAATTAAATCGATGGATGAATGAATGATGGCTAAAGAAAAAAGGGGGGGTGAACGGGAGGGGAACTTAATCAAATGAATGAAAAGAATGGTCAAATTGATGGGTGACTGACTGAGTGACTTGCTGACTGACTGGTTGGCATACTGTCTGGCTGACAGACTGCATGAAAAAGCAATGACGATGACACATTGGCGCCACATTAGCAATTGACATGCAAATGTCATAAATTTCAAATGAACATAAATTTCATAGGAAAACCCCATACCCAAGGCGAGCAGACACACATACACACTCGCCCATACCAACACACACACATACACACTTAATGACAGTGAGTGACCACCAATCATAAAGATAAGTGACAAGTTATTTGTTTCGTATAAATGAAAGGGGTGTAGGGATATACATAATGAAGGGATAGCAAGTCCATAGATTAATGCTCAATAGCCATTCATTGAAGAGAAATGACACATATACCATAATACATACTTACACCCACACCGACACACTCACACAGCTACAAAACAATATAAATTATTTTACAATTGCCATAAATCCTCTAATTTGATTACAATGCCAACACATGAAGAAATGAATAACAATAAAATATAAGGTGCGTATGGTCAGGTGGGCTAGCGGAATGGGAGGACGATGGAGGAGGCATTGATGGTATTTGATATCTCTATGGAGTAGCTGTGTGTGGGGTCATAAAAAGTAGGAAGGTAATTAAATATTATTTCATTGTCGATTAATGGGGGGATATCCTTTCATTAAAAGGGGACATAAAAACAAAGAGCCGACCCACCGCCCACAAAACTCGCAGGTGTGGAGAGTTAATTAAGGCCCACGAAAATTTAATTTTTAGAAATCCACGATAAGTTAAGTCCCCGGAAAATATATATGGGGGATATACACCTATATGGGTCCTCGAAATATATTTTTGTAAATTAGTTATAACCATTTATAAATGGTTATAACTAATGTTTTTTTTAATCGACGCCTATTAGAGTCCCAGAAAAAATATTTTTTTAAATCCACGCCATTTTTAAATCTAAGTCCAACAAGTGAAAAAGCGTCAAGATAGGCCGGGCCAAATTTTGGATACCCTCCATCATAGGTATACTGACAGGTATTTAAATTGAAAATATAGGGAGCATACCAAAACATGGATCTAAACAGACATTTCTACAAACAGATCATGTAAACCACAATGTACACCAAGTACATTATGGTGGAAGCTGATGTTTCAATATGAAAATTGGTATTGCAGAAAAAGTGTATGAGTACACTTAGCGGGGCCAATGTTGAGTACATCGTGTAGGAAACCGATACTAAATTTACACTTGGTCAGATATAGAAGCTATATCTAAATTTGAACCGATTTCAGGAAACTTAACACATTTTGTTGTGCCAAATTTCGTGAAAACCGAAATATATTAAGGGACTTTAGTACACCATTTACTTTAAATCGGACGAAAATATATATATGGGATCTATATCTAAATCTGAACCGATTTTCAGGAAAGTTAACACACATCATTCTAGACCTAATTCATTACGCTGTGTCAAATTTCGTGCAAATCTTGAGATAAGTAGAGACTTTGGTGCACCATTTTCCTTAAATCGGACGAAAATATTTATGGGAGCTATATCTAAATCTGAACCGATTTTCAGGAAACTTAGCACGCATAATTCTAGACCTAATTCATTACGCTGTGCCAAATTTCGTGCAAATCGAGAGAAAAATAGGGACTTTGGTGCACCATTTACATTAAATCGGAAGAAAATATTTATGGGAGCTATATCTAAATCTGAACCGATTTTCAGGAAACTTAGCACACATAATTGTAGACCTAATTCATTACGCTGTGCCAAATTTCGTGCAAATCTAGAGATATATAGGGACTTTGGTGCACCATTTATATCAAATCGGACGAAAATATATACGGGAGCTATACCTAAATCTGAACCGATTTTCAGGAAACTTAACACACATCATTCTAAACATAACTCATTGCGCTGTGCCAAATTTCGTGCAAAGCGATATATATTAAGGACTTTAGTATACCATATACCTTAAATCGGACGAAAATATATATGGGAGCTATATCTAAATCCGGACCGATTTTCAGGAAACTTAGCACACATCATTCTAGACCTTATTCATTACGCTGTGCCAAATTTCGTGCAAATCGAGGGATAAATGGGGACTTTGGTGCACCATTTACACTAAATCGGACGAAAATATATATGGAAGTTATATTTAAATCTGAACCGATTTTCAGGAAACTTAACACACATCATTCTAGACCTAACTCATTACGATGTGCCAAATTTCGTCCAAATCGAAAGATATATAGGGACATTGGTGCGCCATTTACATTAAATCGGACGAAAATATTTATTGGAGCTATATCTAAATCTGAATCGATTTTCAGGAAACTTAACACACATCATTCTAGACCTAATTCATTACGCTGTGCCAAATTTCGTGCAAATCGAAAGATATATAGGGACATTGGTGCACCATGTACATTAAATCGGACGAAAATATTTATGGGAGCTATATCTAAATCTGAACCGATTTTCAGGAAACTTAATACACATCATTCTAGACCTAATTCATTACACTGTGTCAAATTTCGTGCAAATCGAGAGATATATAGGGTTCGTCCTTGGGCCAAATAAGTGACCTATGCCAAATTTCATCCAAATCGGATAGTAAATGTGACCTGTACTTTGTTCACAAAATACATGGACCAACGGGCGGACAGACAGACATGCGTAAATCGACTCAGAAAATGATTCTATGCATATTCTGAAAAGGAACCATGTGTCTAGCTCGTTTCCTTTTGCCTGTTGCAAACATATGGTGGGTATAAAAAGGTGGTTATATGGGAAGTACCCCAAAAAGGGGGCAAATATTATTAATTTTTGGTAGGAAGATTTGTTACCATATACGACTACAAAATACCACATTCGGTTGAAAAACGCGCTCAAGAACCTCAAAATACCGAAAATTGGGGGTGCCCTTATATGGGGGATATCCGAAAAAATTGACCTAAATTTATATTTTCTTTGTGGAGAGATTTGGATCTTTTAAGAACTTAAAATACTAAACTACAGCCAATTCGGTGGAAAAATACGATAAAAGTCCCCAAAATATTGAAAATCAGAAGGTACCGTTAAATGGGGGCTACCAGAAAAAGTAGACCTATATTTATAATTTTTTGTGGATATATTTAATACCCAATAATAACCCAATGTATCAAATTTCAGCGTAAAATACCGAAAATTGGGGGTACTGTTATATGGGAGCTAAACGTGGACCGATATATCCCAGTTTCGAACTTAACCTGCCCGCAGACAAAAGACAAACATATGCAAAATTTCAGCAACCTATCTCAATTCCTTCAGAAGATAGCGTGATTACAATAGACGGACTGACGGACATGACTAGATCGTCTTAGAATTTTACCCTTATCAAGAATATATATACTTTATAGGGTCGGAAATGAATATTTCGATGAGTTATAAACGGAATGACAAAATTAATATACCCTTCATACTATGGTGGAGGGTATAGAAATCCATTTGAGATTTATCCTTCTACGCCCCTGAAATTCCTAGGTTATTTTTTCCATACACATATCATAACCCATAAATACTTGATTACAACATATTTGTCACAATACCCTGGGACAATTTAATTGTGGTCAGCCACGGCAACACCTTATGCCAATTCCAATGTGTATAACAAAAAATACTATTCCATATTATTAATCAATAAATTGTCAAATGTCCAATAATTTTATGATTATTCCCAACGATTATTCCTACTATCATAGAATATTATATCGAAGTCTACCATGTAAGCGATCCATATCATCAATTCATTGAATTGCTGAGTCCATTAAGGGCATATAAAATTCTAAAATACAAATCTATTATTTGTTGCGATTAATATTAATTTATTTTGTTATTAGACTAAAAGCATAATTATATCAACAGATGCTATATTATCTTTTAATTGAAGTAATGGAGAACACACACAAAAAAATGGGGACCAAATACCTGGCTATAAAAAATTAGTTTTTACAACTCCAAGCCTAATGTAGATCTCAGAAAAAAATTATTTGAAAAATGCAAAATTATTTAAAAAAAACTGCAACGAAGTCTAACGCCATAATTTTTACATTTTTTTAAATGCTATTGAAAGAAAGCAAAAATGATCGGAATTAGCATCAAATTGTAGAATATGTTTAGATTTGTTCGAATTGGTAACATTTGGCACGAATTGTGGCTTTCAAACCGCCAATAAAACCGTCACACGCTGCCCGAATTTTGATCTGCGGTATTTTGGCCCATTCACGGCGAAGCGCTTGCTTGAGGTGATCGACACTTTGGTATTTTTTAGTGCCAACCTTGCTTTCCAAAATACTCCAGACACAATAGTTCAACGGATTGATATCCCGAGATTTTTGTGGATATTGTGCGTTGGAAATGAAGAGAGGAACCTCAATTTGTTGGGTGGCGCGTGCTGAGTGCGATGGCGCTGAGTCCTGTTGGAATAACCAAGTCTGCAGCCGAAATGTTTGCGTACCCAAACACCCTCCAGAATATTTTTGCGATAATATTCGGCATTTATTCTGATGCCACGGTCGATTAATACGAGCGGTGAGCGACCATAGGCTGTTATGGCGGCCCACACCATCACCATGGCCGCCGCTTGAGTTCTGGTGGCCAACCGAAGGTTCACATTTTCAGCTGACCTCTTTGGCAAGTAAACATTATCATTCTGTTTTTTTTTACAAACGGCTGGACAACGAATGTTTTCTCATCGGAGAAAACGAAATATACGAAAATATATATGGAAGCTATATCTAAATCTGAACCGATTATCACGAAAAATAGTACACATCATTCTAGGCTTAATTCAGTACGTTGGGCCAAATTTCGTGCAAATCGAAGGATATATAGGGACTTTGGTGCACCATTTACATAAAATCGGACGAAAATATATATGGGAGCTATATCTAAATCTGAACCGATTTCCAGGAAATTTAACACACATCACTCTAGACTTAGTTTAGTACCTTATGACAAATTTCGTGCAAATCGAAGGATATATAGGGGCTTTGGTGCACCATTTACATAAAATCAGACGAAAATATATATGGGAGCTTTATCGAAATCTGAACCGATTTTCATCCACGCCCGGTGTAGGCCTCAGAAAAAATTATTTAAAAAATGCAGGCCTGGTGTAGACCTCAGAAAAAGTTATTTAAAAAATCCACGCCTGGTGTAGGCCCCAAAAAAAATTATTTAAAAAATCCACGCCTGGTGTAGGCCTCAAAAAAAAGTTATTTAAAAAATCCAGAAAAAATTATTTAAAAAATCCACGCCTGGTGTAGGTTTCAGAAAAAATTATTTAAAAAATCCACGCCTGGTGTAGGCCTCAGAAAAAATTATTTAAAAAATCCACTCCTGGTGTAGGCCTCAGAAAAAATCATTAAAAAATCTTCGCCTGGTGTGGGCCTCAGAAAAGATTATTTAAAAAATCCACAACAGGCCTCAGAAAAGATTATTTAAAAAATCCACGGCAGGCCTCCAAAAACAAATTATTTAAAAAATCCATGCCAGGCCTCAGAAAAAAAATATTTAAAAAATCCACGCCTGGTGTAGGCCTCAGAAAAAAAAAATATTTAAAAAATCCACGCCTGGTGTAGGCCTCAGAAAAAAATATTTAAAAAATCCACGCCAGGTGTAGGCCTCAGAAAAAAAATATTTAAAAAATCCACGCCAGGTGTAGGCCTCAGAAAAAAATATTTAAAAATCCACGCCAGGTGAAGGCCCCAGACAAAATATTTAAAAAATCCACGCCAGGTGTAGGCCTCAGAAAAAAAATATTTAAAAAATCCACGCCTGGTGTAGCCTCAGAAAAAAATATTTAAACCAGTAAGGAAAGCAGTAAAGTCGGACGGGGCCGACTATATGATACCCTTCACCACTATGGGTATATTAAACAGGACTATTAACATGAAATTGGATGAAATAATCTACCTAGATCTATCCATAATGTATGTAAATCGACTTCAAACAAATAAAAATAGGTCATCCGTTGGGCTATGTCTGTACTTCTACAAACCCCAACTACGTAATTCTATGCTCAAGTTTGTAAGTTGTGCAAAATTTGATGTCGATCTGACTAACATGAGGAATTTGATGCCCAATTTACTTGAAATCGGGCAAAAATATATATATGGAAGGTCTATCCAAATATTAAGCGAATTCAAACAAACTTGTCACAGGTTAGGTTATACTAATTTCAGAACGTTTTGTTCCTATTGGTTCCTTGGTGCGTCAATCACTTAAAATCAATCTAAATTAAAAGGGAGCTATATCTAAATCTGAACCCATTTTCACGAAACAAGGCAGATATCACTCTAGGCTCAATTCAGTACGTTATGCCAAATTTCGTGCAAATCGAAGGATATATAGCGACTTTGGTGCACCATTTACATGAAATCGGACGAAGCTATATATGTGAGCTATATAGAAATCAGTACCGATTTTCTCGAAACTTGGCGGACATCACTCTAGGCTAAATTCAGTACGTTATGCCAAATTTCGTGCAAATCGAAGGATATATAGGGACTTTGGTGCACTATTTATATGAAATTGGACGAAACTATATATGGGAGCTATATCTAAATCAGGACCGATTTTCACGAAACTTGGCAGACATCATTCTAGGCTCAATTCAGTACGTTATGCTAAATTTCGTGCAAATCGAAAGACATATGGGGACTTTGGGGCACCATTTACATGAAATCGGACGAAACTATATATGGGAGCTATATCTTAATCTGGACCGATTTTCACGAAACTTGGCAGACATAATTCTAGGCTCAATTCAGTACGTTATACCAAATTTGGTGCAAATCGAAAGATATATAGGGACTTTGGTGCACCATTTATATGAAATCGGACGAAACTATATATGGGAGCTATATCTAAATCTGGACCGATTTTCACGAAACTTGGCACATATCATTCTAGACCTAAATGATTAGTCTGTACCAAATTTCGTGCAAATCGAGAGATATATAGGGACCGTTTACATTAAATCGGTAAAATATATATATGGGAGCTATATCTAAATCTGAACCGATTCTTCCCAATTTCAATAGGGTTCGTCCTTGGGCCGAATAAGTGACCTATGCCAAATTTCATCCAGTTCGGATCATAAATGCGACCTGTACTTTGTTTACAATTTAACATGCACAGACAGACAGACAGACAGACGGACGGACGGACATGCATAAATCGACTTAGAAAGTGATTCTATGCATATTCTCAAAAGGAACCATGGGTCTATCTCGATTATTTTTGCCTGTTACAAACATATGAACAAAGACATAATACCCTGTACCACAGTGTGGTGAAGGGTATAAAAATTCACGCCTTGTATAGGTCTTACAAAGGCAATAATTAATTGCCTTTCTAAATATGTTTTGCTCTTTAATAATGTTACCTAAACAGAATGCATTTACTCACAACACGTAGCCATAATTTGATTTATATCCTGCACTGCAGTCAAAATCCTCCCCCCAACCCATCTGTACATTCTGCCACTAAACCTCATTATTTTAAATCACATTAATGGCAATCTAAATAAAAAAATATCCCAATAGCATTTTACCAGCAACGATGCCACAGCAGTAATCTGCAACAATGTCCATTTTGGAAAAATTGACATTGCTTTAGTTTTTGCCTAAACCCAGGCAAAAATACAAAATTCCAACATTCATCACCCGCAGACAAAACAAACACTAACAACGCCACCTCCACCGACAACAACAACAACCAATGCTGCGTTAGAATTGCCCAGCCGAAACAATTGCATTAGATATTGATGACACTGCTGCTGCCGACGAGATGTAACTTGGTGTTGTTGTTGTTGTTCACACCATTTGTTCATGCCACTGTATTTTTCGCTTCGTCTGCTCTGTCGCCTTGTTAAAATTTATAGCCCATATGCAATTATTGCCGAATGGCAGAAATATGCCGCAAAGCCATGAGGCACAAAACGCATCAAAAAAATGCCAGCAAAAACCAAGCGTATCGACGGGGCGACATGACACGCGCAATATGCGTTGCAACATCGTACATATGTTGGTGGATACAATAGATGCCACCTTCATGACACACACACACACGTTTCCACACCTTTCTATGGCTGGTTTTATGTTCGAATGTTTTAGTTTTTTTTTTTTATTTCTTTAACTGCCCTTTTGCAGTTTGGTTGCCCCAAAGGTTTTTGCCTAAAATGACTCATAGATTTGGTGGTGGCGGGGATAGCCAAAAGGGGTATAGAAAGATTTCTAACAAAACCCATTGGCGACGATATGGTAGAATGCAATTTCCACCATGACGTCAAACACGTTCTCATGTTTTCACCCATAAATGAGGGCCAACACCTATCATAAATTGGGAAAATACAGAAGGGATAACAGTGCCTATGGAGGGTCCTTAAAAATATTAAAAAAAGCAGTAACGAAAGTAGTAAAGTCGGACGGGGCCGACTATATGATACCCTTCACCACTTTGGGTATATTCTACATATGTATCCTAACATACGACGGGTTTTTGTTATATATCTATATCTGTTATATATCTATCTCAAGGAAACTTGCCAGATACTAATTTATATTACATCAGTACGTTGTGTCAATCGGCCTAGCTATGGATCTTTTCACGAAGTTTAGCAACATCATTCTAGTCTTAATTCAGTACCCTATACCAAATTCGTGCAAATCGAAAGATATATAGGGACTTTTGTGCACCAATTACTGAACCGATTTTCATGAAACTTAGCACACATTATTATAGACACAATTCAGTACACTATGCCAAATTTCGTGCAAATCGAAATTACCTTAAATCGGATGGAAATATATATGGGTGCTATATCTAAATCTGAACCGATTTTCACGAAAGTTTGCACACATAATTGAAGACTTAATTCAGTACGCTATGCCGAAATTCGTGCAAATCAAAAGATTTCCAGGGACTTTAGTGAACTATTTACCAAAAATCGGGCGAAGCTATGGGAGCTATATTTAAATCTGAACCGATTTTCACGAAACTTGGCGGACATTATTCTCGATCGCTATGCCAAAATTCGTGCAAATCAAAAGATTTCCAGGGACTTTAGTGGATTATTTATTAAAAATCGGGCGAAGCTATATATGGGAGCTATATCTAAATCTGAACCGATTTTCACGGAACTAGGCAGACATCATTCTCGATCTCATTCATTACGCTGTGCCAAATTTCGTGCACATCAAAAGATATCCAGGGACTTTAGTGGACTATTTACCTGAAATCGGACGAAGATATATATGGGAGCTATACCTAAATCTGAACCGATTTTCACGAAAATTGGCAAACGTCATTCTAGATCTTATTCATTACGCAGTGCCAAATTTCGTGCAAATCAAACGATTTCCATGGACATTAATTGACTATTTGCCTAAAATCGGGCGAAGCTATATATGGGAGCTATATCAAAATCTGAACCGATTTTCACGAAATTTTTTGTAGACTTAATTCTGTACACTATGCCGAAATTCGTGCAAATCAAAAGATTTCCAGGAACTTTAGTGGACTATTAACCAAAAATCGGGCGAAGATATATATGGGAGCTATATCTAAATCTGAACCGATTTTCACGAAACTAGGCAGACATCATTCTCGATCTCATTCATTACGCTGTGCCAAATTTCGTGCAAGTCAAAAGATTTTCAGGGACATTAATGGACTATTTACCTAAAATCGGGCGAAGCTATATATGGGAGCTATATCTAAATCTGAATCGATTTTCACGAAACTTGGCAGACATCATTCTCGATCTCATTCATTACGCTGTGCCACATTTCGTGCACATCAAAAGATATCCAGGGACTTTAGTGGACTTACCTGAAATCGGACGAAGATATATATGGGAGCTATAGCTAAATCTGAACCGATTTTCATGAAAGTAGGCAGAAATCATTCTAGACCTAATCAAGTACGCTGTGCCAATTTTCGTGCAAATCGAAAAATATATAGGGACTTTGGTGCACCATTTACCTTAAATCGGACGAGAATATATATATGGGAGCTATATCTAAATCTGAACCGATTTTTCCCAATAGGGTTCGTCCTTGGGCCAAACAAATGAGCTGTGCCAAATTTCATCGAATCGAAAGATATATAGGGACTTTAGTACACAATGTACCTTAAATCGGACAAAGATATATATGGGAGCTATATCTAAATGCCCACTGTGCCCCCTGTTCCATTTCATTGTAACCACAAGCGGATTTTTTTCTAGCACATTACCAACGAAATTTCTTTTCACATTTTCAATTTCAAATGTTTGATTCCAATGGGGAATTTTTGTTGTTTTGTTTGGGATTCGTTTTTGCGAAATGGAAACCAAATCGAAAACCTTTGTTCATGGCCAATTGGCCACAACAGAAGATTCCTTGGCCATGTCCAATGGGTGTTGACTAGCTGTTGGTGTTGCCTTTACCTCAACAAATAAAACCACAAAAACGCACGTTTGCGTTTCATATCTACATACATACATACCTGTGGACATACATCTATATGTCGATATCGATGCATGTATGTCGGTACGTCTATTTCGTCCACCTAGTTTTGTTATTTAGACCAAAGCAACACCGTTTGTGGTTGTGATTGTTGGTGGTGGGCCATCAGCTTTCACAGCCGGACTATGGGCCTCAGCGTGACAAACCCAAACCAATAACAATTGTTGTAACACAATGTTTGTGTTTTTTTTATCATTTGTTGTTGCTGCTGTTGTTGTTTTTTTTTTTTCATCGTCATGATGGCAACAAATGCAACATTTCTGTTGTTTTAGTTTTTCACTCTTTCCTTCGATGTTTTGTTTTGCTTTTTTAGAGCGGACCAGACCATTCTGTCAATGTTTGTTCACCGCCATTGTTTGAACAAGCCAACTAGACAGGAGTCTCGACAATAGCAACTAATAAAAAAAAACTCCAGGATCACCAAAACGAAATTTTCACCATTTGTTGCAAACAACAACAATAACAACACATATCGCAGTCAAAAAAAAAAAAAAAAATAGAAAAAAATCCAAAAACAATACAAATAGCAGCAAATTGTATTTCAAGATAACCGAAAAAATGTGAACAGTTAACATGAGGGCAATTGGAACCAACAAAATATTGACAACAATATCACTTAAAATGGAGATAAGAGGAACTGAGGTAAAACAATATTACTATATAAAGTGGAGGTCCTTGAAAAAATTATTTAAAACCAGTAAGGAAAGCAGTAAAGTCGGCCTGGGCCGACTATATGATACCCTTCACCACTTTGGGTATATTACATATGTATGTACATATGTATCCCCTCCAAGGAACATAAGCAAGTCTTTCTGCAACCTATGATAAATTTAATTTCATTCGGGCAGATTTAAAGTCGTCTTCGTATCATGGGACAAATTTATGAAAAACGACCTGTAGCAAAATTAATACACGCTATTCGGTCGCCGCACTGTTAAAATTTTAATTTCATTCAGACATCCATTCGAAATACATATGGAAGTTATGACATCATCTACATCAATTTCCACAAAACGCAATAACGTTATTCAAGTCTTAACTTGATATGTTGTGCAAAAAATCGAGTTAATCGGACAAACATTAGAAGGTTGGTGCACCATTTATGTAAAATCGGACGAATATATATGTATATGTGGGAGCTATATCGAAACCAGAACCGATATTTCCGAAACTTAGCACACATCATTCTAGATATAAATCAGTACTCTATGCCAAATTTCATGCATATCGAAAGGTATATAGGAACTTTGGCGCACCATTTACATAGAATCGTATAAAACTATATATGGGAGCTATATCTAAATCTGATTTTCTCGAAACTTGGCACTTATCATTCAGGACCTAATTCAGTACTCTATGCAAAATTTCGTGCAAATCGAAGGATATAGAGGGACGTTTGTGCCCCATTTACCTTAAATCGGACGAAACTATATATGGGAGCTATATCTAAATCTGAACCGATTTTATCGAAAATTGGCACACATCATTCTGCACCTAATTCAGTACTCTATGCCAAATTTCATGCAAATCGATTGATATATAGGGACTTTGGTGCACTATTTACCTAAAATCGGACGAAAATATATATGGGAGCTATATCTAAATCTGAACCGATTTTCAGGAAACTTGACACACATCATTCTAGACCTAATTTAGTGCGCTGTGCCAAATTTCGTGCAAATCGGAAGACTTATTGAGGGACTTTGGTGAACCATTCACATTAAATCGGACAAAAATATATATGGGAGCTATATCGAAATTTTGAACCGATTTTAACAATGCTTAGCATATATCAATCTAGACCTAATTCAGTACTCTGTGCAAAATGTTGTCTCAATCGGACCAATATTGGCATTATGGTGCTCCATTTACATTAAATCGGGTGAAACTATATATGGGAGCTGTATCTAAATCTATACCGTTTCCAATAAAACTACGCTTACATCGATTTGGGCCTAATTCAGTACTCTGTGCAAAATTATGTCTCAATCAGACCAATATTGGCAGTATGGTGCTCCATTTACATAAAATCGGACCAAACTATATATGGAAGCTATATCTAAACCGATTCAAAGAAAGCTTCGCAGATATAAGGCTGGACCTAATTCGGTACTCTGTACAAAATTTTGTTCCAATCGAACAACTAGTGGGAGTTTGGTGCAAAGCCTTGTGCAGACGCTTAAAAAAATTATTTTAAACCCTACACAACTTCCACGAAAATCGAACTTTCTGTAGCCCTAATTCTGAGCTATGGTAATATTTCGCGGTATTTGCAACCTTTTCAGTAAAGCTTTTCTAATTACTTGTCCAGATTTCCTTCAACGTGTGTTGTGTTGTGATGTTCGGCGTTCAATTGTGGCCTATATATCGATTCGAAAAAAAAAAACACAACAAATTAAGTTTTCGGTGCACTTCATCCTAATATTATTATCTGATGATCATCGAAAATTATAGGCGTTCTCATTGACCATACCTGGATCATCATGGAAAATTTCAAAGCGATCAGCGCTATATTTCCGCCCTCCAGTGTGGTAATGGGTTACTAAATAATATATGAATACGTAAGCACCTGTAAATATTTAAGTGTAGCTCCCACATCCGAGTACATACAACACTATAATTGGTATCAATTTAAAGGTTGACCACTCCTCTTGGATATATAATTCAACCTCTCGGGACCATGTCTTTCAGGGCTAAATATATATGCCATAGAATTCAAATTTTGTTATTTTTCACACAAGAGTCAGGGTCCATTTGACTCGCTAAATATTGACCGATGTTTGTCAAAACAGGCACAATTTTTCTTTGGCCCGATATCTTTCTCTTTGTAAAAATTCGCGATGTTTGGGCCAAAATCAGACAAAAATTAATTTGTTGATCAATTATGCCCTAAATATTAACCGATCTTTACCAAAAACAATAGGGGTCTTCATTGACCAGAACCCATCCTACATGTAAAATTTCGTGAAGATTGGTCCATAACTGTGGCCTGTATGTCGCCTGAGGGACATACGGACGGACATGTGTATATCGACTCAGCTAGTCGAGATATGACGATCTGTATACTTAAAGGTGGGTCTAGTACCAATATTTCGCGGCGTTACAAACTTTTGGGGCTGCACAAAGCTATAATACCCTAACAACATAGTTGTGTAGGGTATAAAAATCCACGCCTTGTGTAGATGCTTGAAATTATTTTAAAAATCCGCGCCTAACGTATATCTTTAAAAAAATATTTCAAAATCCACCATTTCCTCAATACAAAAATGGTTGATTCTTTTTATACCCTTTATTTAAATTCGCCTTCGTTTTCTGTAGATTTTTTTATCGTCTGTTTGATTTCTTGTTCATTATACAAATAAATATGAGTGTTTATTTGTTAACACGATTTTTTGATGACTTCGTCCATGTGTTGATTTGTGTGTGTGTGTGTTCTGTGGTGTGTATACAAATAACCCGGAAAAAACATTGGTTGATTTCAATATTTACTTATTGGGTACATAATAATGTTTTTCTGCTTGGTATTTTATTTGTTGATTTTTTTCAACGACAAAATGGAGCCCTTTTTCTGCGGAATGACATTACCACGGATATGGCCGAATATTTGCATATTGTTAAAGCATTTGTAACAGCAATTTGTAAGGTCCACATATTTTAAATTGTTATTACCCTGGAGTCACCAAAAAGGGTACTGGAATTTCTGTTTTCATAATATGGACAATGACCCATAGATAACTTCCTTAAAAGTCGATTGATTATTTTCTAAGGCCCTTAACCTTTACTCTGTGGTAATTGGCGACCCTTTCCATTTCCTCTTGGCAATAAGTTAGGAATTGTCAATGACCTTTTGAAAAAAATCCACAACTTCCACTTTGCACCCCAACCACATTTGCTTAGGTCACAAACAATTCGCCACAGCTCAACAGTTTATTTTCAAACTAAAAATGGGACAAAAAATCAACAACCCAAAAAAAAAAAAAAATGTGTCCTGAAGCAACAGACCCTCAACGAAACAACAAATAAAATAACTTGGAGAGTTAATATGCAAAATGTCAAGTGGATAAACAGAGAATAAAAGCAAAACACCCTAACTCACACACACACACACAATCACATGGCAACAGCAATTGTCGCAGAAAAAAATGTACGCGAACGAATAACGGAATGCCAAAAATATGCCATACAATCGACAAATATTATTATTAATACCACCAACCAGCCAGCCAGCGAGCTTTAAGCCACTACGGCCTCAGGACCCTCAGGCTATGTAACAGAGGTGATGGCGATGGTGGTGGCGTTAGCGTTTAATGCCATTCAGCTGGATAGCTGAATGAGCTGGTTGGCTGTTTGGTCTTCGAAATGACATGGAAACCTACAGATTTACATATGTTCGTACATGACAATCGACAACAACAGATGCTTATTATCAACAGAAAATACGCCAGCATTGTAGTAGATTATACCGAGCCACTTGCCATGCTGTCATGAAAACATAAACGGAGTGCTGATTACTTTCAATAAACAGAAAAACAACAACAAGAGATCAGAGATGTAGAAAAATATTTTTTTCGGCAACTTACACAAGGCGGGGATATTTAAAAATAAACTTTTTAGCAACCTACAAACGGTGGTTGCACTCTGGTTTCACATGTACAGAGAGTGAATTTTTTAAATAAATTTTTACAGGACCTACATAAGGTATGTATTCTGGATTTTTAAATAAATTTTTGCAGGACGTATATAAGGTATGCATTCTGGATTTTTAAAAAAAAAGTTCCTCAACCTACAGAAGGCGTGGATTTGTATACCCTTCACCACACTGTGGTACAGGGTATTATGTCTTTGTGCATATGTTTGTAACAGGCCAAAGGAAACGAGATAGACACATGGTACCTTTTGAGAATATGCATAGAATCAATTTCTATGTCGATTTATACATGTCCGTCCGTCCGTCTGTCCGCCTGTTGGAGTTAAATTATAAACAAAGTACAGGTCGCATTTGGATGAAATTTGGCACAGCTCATTTGTTTGGCCCAAGGACGAACCCTATTGAAATTGGGGAAAAACGGTTCAGATTTAGATATAGCGCCGATATATATTTTCGTCCGATTTAATGTAAATGGTGTACTAAAGTCCCTATATATCTTTCGATTTGCACGAAATTTGGCACAGCGTAATGAATAATGTCTAGAATGATGTGTGTTAAGTTTCGTAAAAATCGGTTCAGATTTAGATATAGCTCCCATGTATATTTTTGCCCGATTTAAGATAAATGGTGTACCAAAGTTTCTTATATATTTCATTTGGCATAGCGTACTATATATAGTATAAAATGATGTGTGCTAAGTTCCCTGAAAATTGGTTCAGATTTAGCTCTAGCTCACATATATATTTTCGTCCGATTTAATGTAAATGGTGCACCAAAGTCCCTAAATATCTTTCGATTTTCACGAAATTTGGCAAAGTGTACTTAATTAGGCCACGAATGATGTGCTCAAAGTTTCCTAAAAATGCTGTGCCAAAGTCTCTATATATCTTTCGATTTGCACGAAATTTGGTATGGAGTACTGAATTAAGTCTAGAATGATGTGTGCTAAGTTTCGTGAAAATCGGTTTAAATTTAGATATAGCTCCCATATATAGTTTCGTCCGATTTTACGTAAATGGTGCACAATAGTCCCTATATATCTTTCGATTTACACGAAATTTGGCACAGCGTAATGAATAAGGCCTAGAATGATGTGTCTTAAGTTTCGTGAAAATCGGTTCAGATTTAGATATAGCTCCCATATATATCTTCTTCCGATTTAAGGTAAATGGTACACCAAAATCCCTATATATCATTCGATTTCCACGAAATTTGGTATAGCGTGCTGAATTGAGACTAAAATTATGAGTGGTGAGTTTAGGGAAAATAGGTTTAGATTTCGATATATCTCCCACATATGAAATTAAAGTTAGGTTAGGTTGGAGAAAGAGGGAACATAGACATGCAGTTGTTAGGATACATATGTACAATAAACCCAAAGGGGTGAAGTCGGCCCAGTCCGACTTTACTACTTTCTTTACTGGTTTATATAAAAATAATTATCTGATTTGTTCCGCGTTTTGGGTTGGGTTCAAAGACTTTGTTGTACTCATTCTACCTGCGGAGGAAATCGAGATAAAAAATTAGAACGTGAGATTCGTGAATGAACTATATAAAGCCTCTGGTGATGGCCTTATATAACTGTAATCTCGAAATTGGAGTATTTTGGGGATGTTCCATCTTACCATGCGTCGTATATATTGCTCCACTTTTTGGGGGGTTTTAGGAAAAATATCCATAAAATTTTCTGAAATTTGTATTTTATGTATATCGGCAGACATTCAGGCATCTTTTCCATATAATGATAAATCATGAATGGAAGGATTGAGATACATAACTAAAATATTGGGTTCATTAATTAGGCAGAGCTCTCATATAATGATAACACCAAATATTTGTTAATTCCTACTCTATTCCTACTCTATTCCTACTCTATGTAATCCCCATTTAGGCTTAGCTTAGTTTGAGTATTTTATACTCTACCATACGTTATTAGTATCAGTCCACGCCTGGTGTTTTCAGATTTTACGAAAAATCCCCATTAAAAATTGCTGAATTTTTTATTTGGTGTACATAAAGGTTTATATACATCCGTTTGTAGAATTATGGGTATAGGTTCCATTTTTTGTATGTTCCCTATATTTTCATTTCAAGTATCTGTCAGTATACCTATCTAGGAGGGTATCCAAAGTTCGGCCTGGCCGAATTTAACGCTTTTTCCACTTGTTAAAAACATAGAGAGTGGATTTTTAAAATAATTTCTTCCAAGATCTACATAAGGCGACGATTTTTAAAATAAACTTTTCCAGGGACCCACACTAGACGTGGATTTTTTTTAATAATTTTTTACAGCCCTACATATGGCTTACATAGAGACCCAAATAAGGCTTGTATTTTAAAAATAATTTTTTCAGCGACCCGCAATAATCATAAGGATTGGATTTCTTTTCCATAGTTTTTCGCAAAAACATCATATAGCGTAGATTTTTTGTATTTAATTCCCCTCCTTTAACGACTGAGTGACTACCTCCCTGTCGACCAATCAATTGAAGTCTTTGTCAATAACTGCCAATATTTTCCGTAGGCGTTAAGAGTTATTTAAACTTAAATCGACAATGGATTTTTTTTCGGAATTTTATTTAATGATTTTATTTACGCTTTCTTTTTTGGGTTGCCGTAATGACATTTTTCGCATGTCATTTTTCACAAGGAAATTACATGAAAATGGCAAATAATAAGCGAGATGAAGAAAAGAAATAATTCTTATGAAAACGAAAAAAAATGTAAATGAATGATTTTTAACAGCCTTCCCAATGCCCACACACTCGAAATATTTATTTGGGTCATAAGAAAGAGAAAATTCGTGAAATAATATTAAGATGAAAAAATATTCAAGTATTAATGCCGTCGAAAAAAGTTATTAAAAAATTCATGCCTTGTGTAGGTCTCTAAAAAATTATTTAAAAAATCCACGCCTCTTGTAGGTCTCTAAAAAAATTATTTAAAAATTCATGCCTTGTGTAGGTCTCTAAAAAAATTATTTAAAAATTCATGCCTTGTGTAGGTCTCTAAAAAAATTATTTAAAAAATCCACGCCTCTTGTAGGTCTCTAAAAAAATTATTTAAAAAATCCACGCCTTATGTAGGTCTCTAAAAAAATTATTTAAAAAATCCACGCCTTATGTAGGTCTCTAAAAAAATTATTTAAAAAATCCACGCCTCTTGTAGGTCTCTAAAAAAATTATTTAAAAAATCCACGCCTCTTGTAGGTCTCTAAAAAAATTATTTAAAAAATCCACGCCTCTTGTAGGTCTCTAAAAAATTATTTAAAAAATCCACGCCTATTGTAGGTCTCTAAAAAAATTATTTAAAAAATCCACGTCTCTTGTAGGTCTCTAAAAAATTATTTAAAAAATCCACGCCTCTTGTAGGTCTCTAAAAAAATTATTTAAAAAATCCACGCCGCTTGTAGGTGCTTGAAAAAATTATTTAAAAAATCCACGCCTCTTGTAGGTCTCAGAAAAAATTATTTAAAAAATCCACGCCTTATGTAGGTCTCAGAAAAAATTATTTAAAAATCCACGCCTTATGTAGGTCTCACAAAAAAATATTTAAAAAATCCACGCCTTATGTAGGTCTCAGAAAAAATTATTTAAATTATCCACGCCTCTTGTAGGTCTCTACAAAAATTATTTAAAAATCCACGCCTTATGTAGGTCTCAGAAAAAAGTATTTAAAAAATCCACGCCTTATGTAGGTCTCAGAAAAAATTATTTAAAAAATCCACGCCTTATGTAGATCTTCTTCAAAAATATCCTTTAAAAAATTCACGCCTTATGTAGGTCTCAGAAAAAATTATTTAAAAAATCCACGCCTTATGTAGGTCTCAGAAAAATTATTTAAAAAATCCACGCCTTATGTAGATCTCAGAAAAATTATTTAAAAAATCCACGCCTTATGTAGATCTCAGAAAAAAATATTTTAAAAATCCACGCCTTATGTAGATCTCAGAAAAAATTATTTTAAAAATCCACGCCTTATGTAGGTCTCAGAAAAAATTATTTAAAAAATCCACGCCTTATGTAGGTCCCAGAAAAAATTATTTAAAAAATCCACGCCTTATGTAGGTCTCAGAAAAAAATATTTAAAAAATCCACACCTTATGTAGGTCTCAGAAAAAATTATTTAAAAAATCCACGCCTCTTGTAGGTCTCTACAAAAATTATTTAAAAATCCACGCCTTATGTAGGTCTCAGAAAAAAGTATTTAAAAAATCTACGCCTCTTGTAGGTCTCTAAAAAATATATATAAAAAATCCACGCCTCATGTAGGTCTCTAAAAAATATATATAAAAAATCCAATGTAGGTCTCTTATTATATTAAAAATCCACGCCTCATGTAGGTCTCTAAAAAAATTATTTTAAAAATCCCCGCCTCTTGTAGGTCTCTAAAAAAATTATTTAAAAAATCCACGCCTCTTGTAGGTCTCTAAAAAATTATTTTAAAAATCCACGCCTCTTGTAGGTCTCTAAAAAAATTATTTAAAAAATCCACGCCTCTTGTAAGTCTTTAAAAAAATATATAAAAAATCCACGCCTCTTGTAGGTCTCTAAAAAATATATATAAACCAGTAAGGAAAGTAGTAAAGTCGGACGGGGCCGACTATATGATACCCTTAACCGCTATGGGTATATTAAACTGGACTATTAGCATGAAATTGGATGAAATAAAATATGTGATATTTATCTAAATGTTAATCTACGTAGATCTATCCATAAAGTATGTAAATCGACTTCAAACAAATATAAATGGGTCATCCGTTGGGCTATGTCTGTACTTCTAGAAAACGCAACTATATAATTCTATGCTCAATTTTGTACGTTGTGCAAAATTTGATGTCAAACTGACTAACATGAGGAGTTTGATGCCCAATTTACTTGAAATCGGGCGAAAATATATATGGAAGCTCTATCCAAATATTAAGCGATTTCAAACAAACTTGTGACAGAAGGTTAGACTAATTTCAGAACGTTTTGTTCCTATTGGTTCTTGGTGCGTCAATTACTTAAAATCAATCTATAATAAAAAGGAGCTATATCTAAATTTGGACCGATTTTCACGAAACAACGCAGACATCACTCTAGGCTCAATTCAGTACATTATGCCAAATTTTGTGCAAAACGAAAGATATATAGGGACTTTGTTGCAACATTTACATGAAATCGGACGAAACTATATGTGGGAGCTATATAGAAATCTGGACCGATTTTCACGAAACTTGGCAGACATCATTCTAGACTCAATTCAGTACGTTATGCCAAATTTCGGGCAAATCGAAGGATATATATGGACTTTGGTGCACCATTTACATGAAATCGGACGAAACTATATATGGGAGCGAAGGATATATATGTAAATCTTGACCTATTTTCACGAAACTTGGCAGACATCATGGGCTCAATTAAGTACGTTATGCCAAATTTCGTGCAAATATAAGAACATTAGGGCACCATTTACATGAAATCAGACGAAACTATATATGGGAGCTATATCTAAATCTGGACCGATTTTCTCGAAACTTGGCAGACATCATTCTGGGCTCAATTAAGTACGTTATGCCAAATTTCGTGCAAATCGAAGGATATATAGGGGCTTTGGTGCACCATTTACATGTAATCGGACGAAGCTATATATGGGAGCTATATCTAAATCTGGACCGATTTTCTCGAAACTTGGCAGACATCATTCTTGGCTCAATTCTGTACGTTATACCAAATTTCGTGCAAATCGAAAGATATATAAGAACATTAGGGCACCATTTACATGAAATCGGACGAAACTATATATGGGAGCTATATCTAAATCTGGACCGATTTTCACGAAAATTGCCAGACATCACTCTAGGCTTAATTCAGTACGTTATGCCAAATTTCGTGCAAATCAAAAGATATATAGGGACTTTGGGGCACCATTTGTATGAAATCGGACTATATATGGGAGCTATATCTAAATCTGGACCGATTTTCACGAAACTTGGCAGACATCACTCTAGGCTTAATTCAGTACGTTATGCCAAATTTCGTACAAATCATATAAGACTTAGGGGCACCATTTACATGAAATCGGACGAAACTATATATGGGAGGGGATTTTCATCAAAATCTAAATACATCATTATAGGCCTAAATGATTAGCCTGTACCAAATTTCGTGCAGATCGAAAGATATATAGGGACCGTTTACATTAAATCGGTTAAATATATATATATGGAGC
>NW_026879383.1:0-27080 GCF_032173495.1 Musca vetustissima
AGGTTTGTCCGCCATAGTGCACCCAAGTCACAAAGTTTTACTGCTTGATAACAAAGTTTTACATACTGATTTAGATATAGCTCATATATATATATATAGTGGCCAAAATGTCGCATAACTTTTTCAAAGTAAAGATATCGTGTAGGTTTTTTTCAGTTTTAAATCGGATACTTTATTCACTTAAATAATCAAAAGCATTAATGCAAAATTCATAATGTAATAAATAAATGTAAATTGTCTCAATTTATGCTTGGATAAAACTAAAGCAACTCTACTGTACAAACAGATGAACTCTAAAGTGTTAGTTATTTTTACCGTTATAATTGTTATGTTTTGATTTCTACACCTATTTCGAACGTTATATATAATTTTTAAATGGATTTTATTACAATAAAATGCGTCTCGTTTCGGTTTTGACTTACTGCCAAAAAATATTAAAATGGCTAGAAAAAAATACAGTTCACCGATAAAAGAGCCAATTGCCAGTGATTATGAGAAAAATATATCAGAATATATATTTTTGAAAAATATTTCATAAATTAATCCGGATTTTCTCGAATTAAAAGACGGTTTTATGCAGCTAAAACGATAGTGAACGTTCAACACGGAAGAAGGCTGCAAAACAACATCAGTTCGTACTGATCTACAAATTGCCATAACAGTTAAAACTACCCATTTTAGAATTCCACGGAATTGATGATATCGTTGGATATAACCTCAAGAACAGATCGTGGAAGAGATATTGTAGCAGGTCCATATGCCCGGAAACTGCCAAAAAAGTCATTTATTTCCTGAAAAGAATCGGAAAGCCATATTTGAATTCGCAAAAGGTAAATGTTAAAAGCTCAGACACGAAAAAATGGCGATGAGAAGATAAAATAATGAAAGGCTAAAGCTTCAGTTTTAAAAGGGTACTTGGAAGCATGAAGGGAGGTCAATACTGGTATGGGGATGTTTTTCTTTTTATGGAGTTCGATATATGTACGAGATGTGTTGGAAAACGCTACAGATACCTTCACTGAAGAAAATATACCCGTTGACTGCATGCCTCAGCATGACAATAAGCTCAAACATAAATCGAAACATATAAAAGATTGGTTGCGGAAGTCAAAATTCAGGGTTATATAATGGCCATCCTATATAAAAATCTTTGTAGTATTATATGTGGCATAATCAAAGGAGAGTACGCGAGGAGTAGTATATCCAAGAATCAAATCTTTTAGATTCAATGCCTCGTAGGTATGCTGTCTTAATCAAAAAGTTGCTTTAGTTACAGGTCATTCTGTTCGCAATTTCAGTTGTTTTAGTTTTGGCCGTCAGTATATATATAGTCTGATTTAATGTATATGGTGTACTAAACTACATTTCTTTCAAACTTAGTTTTAGGTTGAAGATGGGGAATATCGGCCCACTCCTTGTGGAACCTCCCCCATTAAATGGGCAACATTTTGCTAAAAGTAAATTTTATAATATCATGCGGACGGACTATCCAATTTGAACCAAACTTTCCAATATTTTAAAAGCAATATATATCTCGGCAAACAAAATTTTAGCTTGGAAGTGGAGAAAAAATATATATCTCGGCAAACAAAATTTTAGCTTGGAAAAAATCGTGGACAATCCATCCTGGATGTACAACCTATTGGTGGGCCATTTACATAAAATGTTAAATTACATCTTATTTGGATAATAATAAAAATTTCGACAATGGAGTCCTTCACTCTACCAAAGCTAAATGTTTTGAAAACTCGATTAAAACCAAAGCTAATTATAGACATATATTTATTAATCGGTCAATTTTTAACAAAAACAATCATTTGGTTCGTTGCTTACAGTTTGTCATAATATAAAATAGAAATATGCGATATCCAATAATGCATTTCTTTTGAAAACAAAAATATCAAACATCTGTGTAACCATATTTTTATTTTCGTTTGAATTTGTAGGTGCTAAGTGGAACTTGAGACAAATGAAATTTATATTTATTTAAATATAACCAATAAAATTATTGACGCTGGTTATGTTATATCTATATTAATCAAATTATTTAAAAACAATATGATCGATGACACAGTGCAACAAAAATTTGATCAATATCAAGGGTATGGGTAATAATATAGACACCATGTCGTATTTTCCAACGTCCGTTTATAAAAATATCCAATAATTTAACATAGTAATATTTTGCAGGTTGATATTCAGATACAAAATATTTTACTGGTTATTTTATTTTTAAATTGAGGTAATTATCAACCTGCAAAATATTACAAAGTTAAATGATTGGATATTTCACTTAAACCATGTCGTTTTTAAATTCTTCTTTTACGATTTTTGAAAAATCGGATTTATAAAATGGATATATGGCGTGACATGAACAAAAACAATAGATTTTCCAAAAAAATGCGTTTTATGTTTTAATAAGCTACTACATTGCAAAGAACAGAGGAAATTCTACAATTTCAGTGTAATAGATATTTATATGAAATGTTATCGGATATAGCGAACCATTTTGCGTCATTAACTCAAATATCGCGTTTTTTATTTATGTCTGTCTTGCTGCAAAGTAGCGATTTTAATTCACTTCCAAAATTGTGTTGTACAGTGTTATTTTTTATGTTTGTTTTTTTATTCCCAAAATAATTGAAAATGTGCAGTGAAATCAATAGCACTGCATATTTTCAATCAGCTATAAAAACCAACTCAAATTTGATCGTTTCCATCAGTGATCTGTAATCAATATTTGGTTCAACAATGAAATTTACTTGCGTTTTCTTTTTTGCCTTGGTCGTAATCCTTTCTGTCCTTGCTGGCCAAAGCAAGGCTGAGCCTGAACCAGAACCAATTTTGGTGGAAATGACTGACGTTATGGTAAGATCTTTCAGAAAAATTGCATCCATTAAACAAAACTAATATTTTCAAAACTGCTTTAAATTGCAGCATAGCTTCTTTAAAGAAATGCTTGGTGGCGGTATTAAAATGCTCGATGCTGCAAAGAAGACAGCTGATAAGATAATTGAAAATGTTAAAGATAAAGCTGGTGCCGGTGAAGCTGAAGCTGAAGAAGAACCCGAAGAATCTGAATAAGAAATAAATTAAAAATAACATTTTATTTTCATCTAAATTTGTTTCCTAAATAAATAATTTGTGCTTCTTTAAATATCAATGTCCTTTTTTAATATTTAAACATTTGATATGGGAATTATTTTCTTTGCAAATACATAATTATTACAATTGGCAAAAATAGGTTACAAGAAAAAATTTGACATCGCCACTAAACTGGCGGCCAAGATCATGTGATTTGACACCATTCGATTTCTTATGGCGCTACGCGAAAGACAGTGTTTATGCAGATAAATCTTGAGAACTCAAAACTTTTGTGACTGATATACATCAGATTGAACACTCGATCTGATTTACTTTCAACCTAGTAAAAAAGTGTTAGTCGGTGTTGCCGACAGTTATATACCCTCGGCCTATGGTCAAGGACGCCACTCTCCATTGGATTTCTTCACCATGTGTAGCGGACTAGCCCAACTGCTATTTTATGGATGACATATACCAAAACGAATCATTTCCTCGAATTCTTTCTTCACAATTTGTAGTTTTTCAGGTGGAAGACGTCTGGGTTTGCTGTAAACGGGTGGACCTTTCGTAGTTTCGATATGATGCTTAACTGAATGTTTTGCTTTAGATTTGAAATTAATCTTTGTTAAGTCGTTAAATTCTCGAAGCAATGACGTATATTCAGATGATCTTGAAATACATTTAATAGCAATCCAATAATAGGTTTTTGTACATCAGCAATTACGAAGTTCCATTTAAACAATCGATTCATTCCCAAATCTATGGAAAGGGTTTTTGTGCCATATGTCTTGATCGGCGTTTGGTTTGCGGCATACAAAACAAGCTGACTGGGAGGTTGATTGCGCATGGATTGGGACACAGGATATATCGTTAAATCTGCTCCTGTATTTACCATATACCTGGTTTTCGATTTAATGTCTCGAACAAACAGGCGACATATTTCTGGGGTTGTGAAGGAAGACGTTGCATCCACAACTGCTTCAAAATGTCGTTTGAGACAAAGTCCGCATTTCGGATAATAACTCTGAAGGCTTCTTGTCTCCAAGTTCAACGTTAGTCAAAAACTTCTTGAGACGCTTTTCTTCTGAATCCGAGAAACTGCTAATAAGTTTTTCCTTAAGTGTGTCGTACATGTTCTCCGCAGGAGGATCGACGATGATGTTTGATACCTTCTCTAAAATACTGCTTTCAATAGATGCGACAATGTTATGGACTTTTGTGGAATCTTGCGTAATACCAGCCATAATGTATTGCGATACCATTTGTTTAAACCACAGCAACGGGTCTGAACGCCAAAATGGTGGAGCTTTCACAGCTACTCGCGAAACTTTCATTGATGGCCCAGAATTTGTAGCGGTCGTTGTCATTAGTAGGTCTGATTTCTGTTCAATTGGCTGTTGTTCTTATTTTTTGTTCGGGGTCACCAATTTGTTGGGCGTAGGAATGAATAAAACCACAAAAATTAAATTTTATTAAAAAAGTTGATGTTTAATTTTCAAAAGACAAAATAGAACTCACTAGAAAATGTAAAAATTATTTTGTTGTCACCAAATACCAAAAGTCAAGGCTAACATGACGAAAAAAGAAAAATACAAAATCAAAGATGACCCGATCATGTAAAAATAATATTTTTAAAGTAACTTATTATTGAGTATTTTCCGGCCGCCACAGCTCTTATCTTCGGACTTGATCAAAGCTTGCTAAAGAGAGTAGTTTGCGCAATGTTTCGTTCTAAGCGAATACTCCGTTCGCACTATTATAAAATTTATTATTTTCAACAATATGTTTGCTATTTTGTGTGGAGGTATCATCTTCGAACTTAAACTAGAGTTATCGTGCGCACCAGAAACAGTATACAAACAGACTGACATTTGTAAATCGACTCCAAATTGTCTGAAACGGATTTTGTTCAAAGACACATGCGGTCCAAAACCAATATTTCTGTGAGGCTCATTTTTTTGCGTTTCAAAGTGTATATATCCTCATAAGCCATAAGGCTGATGAGGACATGTTAAACATAGTTGCCCATACTCGGAAAAAAATAATACTATGAAAACGCAACGAAAAAAAACCAACCCCCTAATGTTGACGACCCGCAAACGTATAAAGTTCCACGATCTGCGAATCTCACCTGGAATGTGCGCACGTTGTACAGAACAAGCGCAGTTTTCGCTTTGGCGGATGTACTCAGGAAGTACAAAGCCGATATTATTGCCTTACAGGAAGAAGCATTACAAAACGGCATGAGGTTGATGGACTTTGTGGCAGTAGCTAAAATAGAATAATAACTATTTTAGCTGAATTTACCGAAAAACTGATATATTAAAAATAGTCACTTCTAGTGTACACAGACTATTATATAAATACCCTACCAACATATCGTGGGTTTATATATGAAATTATCTTAATCTAAATTATGTAATATACTGACACAATTTGGGATGAATTTTTGGCTGAATTTTTTAAAATTCTGTTTTCGCAGAATATCAAAATCCAAGATAGACCCATGGTTCCTATTGAGAATATGCATAGAATCACTTTCTGAGTCGATTTATGCATGTTCGTCCGTCTGTTGGTGTTAAATTGTAAACAAAGTCCAGGTCGCATTCATAATCCGATTTGGGTGAAATTTGACACAGTTCATTTATTTAGCCCAAGGACGAACCCTATTGAAATTGGGAAAAATCGGTTCAGATTTAGATATAGCTCCCATATATATTTAAATAGTGTACCAAAGTCCCTATATATCTTTCGATTTGCACGAAATTTGGTATAGCCTACTGAATTTTGGTATAGCCTACGGAACTTTGCACACGTTCCGCGAAAATCGGTTCAGATTTAGATATAGCCCCATATATAGTTTCGCCCGATTTTAGGTTAATGGTGCACCAAAGTCCCTGAAAATCATTTGAATTGTATGAATTTTGGCATAGCGCACTGAATTAAGCCTAGAATGATGCGTGCTAAGTTTCATGAAAATCGGTTCAGATTTAGATATATCTCTCATATATATTTTCTTCCGATTTAAGGTAATTGGTGCACCAAAGACGTATATATATCTCGATTTGCACGGATTTTAGTATAGCGTGCTGAACTGAGTCTAGAATTATGTGTACACTTCCTATATATATTTTCGTCCGCTATTAAGTGAATGTTGCGATAAAGATCCATAGCGGTTCACATATAGATATAGAATTTATTCATGTCAATTTTACACCAAATAATCAGTGGGTGTCTGATTGAGATGAAATTTTATACAGTGCAGCATACCGAATAGCGTGTGTCAACTTTGCTTTAAATCGATTTACAAAATTTAGCATAGGTTGCAGAATGACATGTGTAGGGATTGGTGTTAGACGTTTTAGATATGGATAAAAATCACTTATTTAAGTTCGTTCCATCTCATGGGGTAGCTCCAATATGTCGGCACCCCTCATTATTCAGTATGTTTGGGCACCTTTTCAACCTAATTAGCTGCGATTTGGTATTTTGGGTAACACTTCTTCCATCCAAAAGTTATATACTATTTCAACAGTAGCCCCCACATAATTGTGGCCAACATTTCAGTATTTGGCAAGTTTTCGACCCACATCTATATAAAATATCCCGAACGATGACAGGAATTTATAGAGGGTATAAAAATTTCGACCCGGCCGACCTTGAGAACGTTTTTATTTGTTTTTATAATTTTTTGTTAAAAATAATGATCATATTTCAATAGAAATATAGAAATAATAGTATAAATTTAACATCAGCAAATATATTTAAAAAATATATGTAAATAAATATAAAAATCGGCCTATGACCGTGCTTTGGAAAAATATATATTTCGTTTAAACACACAAATAAAATATGTTTGTTTGTGTGTTATTCAAAATATTTATTTGAAAACAAATAAAGTACTGAATAAAAACAGATGAAGTCGCTAGACACTTTCTGGAAATACCATACCGCTGGCTTAACGAGAAAAGCAATAAGTCCACTTTTTCTAGAAATTGATATTTTGATACCAACATGTTCAAAAAGTAAAAAGACATCGATTTAATAAAAAAAATCTATAATCATCTCATTTCTTGTTGTATCATAGTGACGAGTAAAGGCGTTAGGACACATGTCGCTGATTTATCACATGGACACAATTGCATACGTTCTCCACTAAAAAATTTTGGGCAATTAAACTCTTTTTGTCAATACAATTTCAATATAATATGCAAATATACAAGCAAAATCATCTACCGCGAATAATTTGTTCTTCACATTTGTAAGCCCTTTTTTTACTTATAAGAGAAGAGAAAAAATTCAAACAATTTTGATTTTGTTCAATTTGCATTTCTTAGAATTGCCGATTTGCTTCAGCCCGGACAGACAAACAGAAAGAGCAAAAAATAACGCAAAACACTTAAACACATAACAGTGAAATGTTCTTCTGTTTTTGGGATGGATGCGGACGAAGCCACTAACATGACCAATGCCAATTGCTAACGATGAACAATCAATGTTTGTTGCTTTGAATTCTGCCAACTGTCAAAAGAAGATGATAAAAACACAACAAAAATTTGCTGACATTACACTCAACATCAAATGCAACAGTCATTGCTGCAATTGCAACATTAGTTGCAGCGAAATAACAGCAAAGCAACGCAACATGAACGTGCATCCAATCGGAGCAAGTCGATATAGTATACTACGATATGCTATACTATATATGAACGTTTACGGACAACGACCGATACTGTTAACATGTCAAACAGTTGAAAGTTCTCCGCTTAAAAAAATTTAAAAAAAACGAAGAGGAAAAAATCCAAAAATGTTTGAAATACCAACAAGCTACTGTTTGGGCAACTATAGGGGCCTGGTAGATGCCGACGACGACCACGATGATGACGACGACGACAAGCCTCATTGCCGGAGAATATGAAAAGCGTTCACCTTGTTGTGGCATTGCAATTTTTGTTTCTTTTCTTTTTTGATTCCTAACGAGGAGACATTCAAACGGACAGACAGACTGAGACCCCTTTTACTTGTCAATTGATTTTGTTGCGTACTTAAGAACTTCACGTACAATACGCTCGCTCACTGGCGACTAATACCCGCTGCCAGCCGCCTAAGAGTGCAAGTCAACAGTGCAGCAGTCCAGAAGTCAGTTCGCTTTAAGCTTTTAAGTGAAAGCAATAACAAGAAAAGATAACAAAAATATTTTATTTTATATTATAATGACAATGAGTACAGTGAGCGTGGAAATGTTAATGGACCACACACGCTAAATGCAGTTTATTATATTGGAAATTTTTTATAAACTATACACAGTGTCAAAATCATGGCTCCAACTTTCTCCTTTAAGAAAATTAGCACTAGGAATAAAAAAGGGATTAAAGTACTAAATATGGTACCAAGTGATGGAAAAGATTTATAATTTGTAAACACGATACAGGCAACACACAGTTACGAACCAATCTTCACGAAATTTTGCATGTAGGATGGACCAATTCCCAATAAAGATCCCTTTTGTTTTTGGTAAAGATCGGTTAATATTTAGGGGATGAAATGGACCATAATAATTTTCGGTGATGATCAGATAATCATTTTGGGATGAAGTGGACCGAAAACTTGATTAGAATGACTGTAATGAATATTAGTAATATTCGGAAAATGTGTCAGTGTAAGGAAGAGGTGCTGTGGACCTCTAAATGGGCAAAAGGGTGCAACTATCACGAAATATTGCCCAGGCTCGGAATAAAAAATAAGTTAGAGTTCCGTGGACGTTGGAAGTCGTATGGTTCACCTCGTCCGACTATACTGCTCCGCTCACTGGTCAAATTTATTTTTATTATTTTTCGTTTGAAATAATGACTATATTTCTATTTATATATAAATAAAAGTTTAAATTTAATATCAGCAAATGTATATTTCAAAATATAAGTAAATAAATATAAAATCGCCCTTTGACCATGCTTTGAAAAAATATATTTTGTTTAAAGCACACAGAAAATATGTTTGTGCGTTATTCAAATAAAATATTTGTTTGAAAACAAATAAAATATTGAAATAAAATACTAAATAAAAACAGACGAATTCGCTAGACACTTTCTGGAAATAGCATATATAGAATAATTCTACACAATATAACATGATTTGAAGAGACTTGACTTATTGGGTTCTTGGAGTGTTATTCCCAATTTGGTACTCCTTTTAATATAATTTTGGGGAAAAAGAATTCAATTATTTTTATATGAATTATAGGACTTTATTTAACATCGAGGTGTCCGATTTAGGCCAAATATGTGCCGTTTTGTTGTATGATTTGTTGCCATTTTAAAGGTAACTTCATAATGCCTCTCTCATAGAAGTCCTGCTCTCTATTTGCAAAAAACTTTAGTAGTCGATTTTCAAAATCCTCCTTAGATACCAATTTTTTATCATTAAAGAAATTTTGCAATTCAAGAAAAATATGATAGTCGCTTGGTGCCAAATCCGGACAGTATGGCGGATGCATTAAAACTTCCCAATAAACTTATATTTGAAAATAAAATTACTGTTATAGTACACAATTGAGACAGTGTTGAAAATTCAAACTTAAAGTACGAAAAGTACTAAATAGTAGTAAATATGCTACAATTTGGATTTGGATAGGGCTGGGATCCTGAAATTTATGATTAAAATTACTGTTGGAGTGTGGTGAATGGATAGAGCTGGAATCCTTAAATAGTCCACATTTATTGGAGAACATTACTGGGGTAGTTTTGGAAATTCGTACTTATAGGTACGAAAAGCACAAAATTTGGTACAATTTGGACATTGGTGAACGGGTAGAATTCGAATCCAGAAAGTTGCAAATTAGGTTACTGTGGGAGTGTAGATTTGACAAAGTTTGGAATATGGGTACGAAAAGTACAGAATGGTACCAAACCAGGTACAATTTGGTTTTTGATGAACAGACAGAGCTGGAATTCTATTGAAATTGGGGAAAATCTGTTCAAATTTAGATATAGTTCCCATATATATTTTAGTCCGATTTTAGGTAAATAGTGCACCAAACTCCCTATTTATCCTTCGATTTACACGAAATTAGGCACAGCGGGCTGAATTACGTCTAGAACAATGTGTGTTAAACATCGTGAAAATCGGTTCCGATTTCGATATAGCTCCCATATATAACTTCGTCCGATTTAATGTAAATGGTGTACCAAAGTCCCTATATATCTTTCTTTCTTACTACTTTCCTTACTGGTTTTAATCTGTTTAATGGAAGTAAGAGAGATTTCGGAAAATAGTGCTTATGTGTATGAAGAGTACTAAATCGCAAACTACAGTACAACAAATTTACAGTATTTACGATACCATATGAAATATTTTGTGTATTCCCTTTCCGCATACGAAGTAGCGGGCACTTTGCTAGTATAATATATTTATTTTGTTTTCCCTTTCTAGTAATTCCCTTTCGCTAGTAACTGTATATAATGCGGGTTATTTTTGAGATCACATGCCTTTAGTCAAATCGAATGAGAACTACTTTTGTAACATATATCCACTTCTGGAGTCCTTATTTTCGCGGACCACAGCACGAGATTTTTTGACCTCCAAATATTTTATATATGGTTCCCTAAGGAAAGAGATCGAAATTCGTATATTTTCATCGTATTTTTCCACTTTTACATTAATAAATTTCGAACCAATTTTACGTAGTGAAAAACTGTCGGATTCGTCTGAAATATTTACCATAAATATATCTCATTTTAATGGACACATTGGACTTCTGTGTACAAGCTAAAAACATTGCTAATCACATGGAAAAAAGTAATAAATTCTTAGCGTTTGTAAAAAATATATATGTTCCAAAAACGCATACCCACTTTTGATAACAACTGTATACGGAAATACAAGTAGTTACAAGCCAATAGGCATGGTCACAGTCTGCAGCATTGCAATTCCTTCACTTGTTTCCCTTCTCTTCTTGTGGCACAGCATGTTCCAAGACAAAATTGTGAATACATTTGAGAAGAACTGGGTAGCCGGTTTAACGCGTGTTTGAATTTGATTTGTTTAAACGCGTCTAACATCCAATTGACATTGTTGTCAATTTTTGTTGTTATTGCTGCTTCTATTGTTGTTGTGCCTTTGTAAATTTCATGCAAGTAGTACAACGAGCCAAAGTACAAGCGGTCATCATTCGTAGCCACCAAACCAACCAATCAAACCAAATACATAAATCACTTTTATTCGATTAGAATAGAAAAAACTTAGAGAACAAAACATGAATTTGACATCCAAAGATCAGCTGAATTCCTGGTGTCTTTGCATTTCACCAATGATATGATTTTAATTTCTGTCAATTAATTTGAAAATCATATCGCCGAAGGTAGTCAGTGATAGTTATCGGGATGCAATATACAAAACTACTTACATATAAAAAAATATATTTTAACGGTTGCCAAATAAACAACGCGTTGCAATGGACAAAAACAACAACAACTGCAACAGAACATCGAACAAAATGCCCATCAAACAATCAAAATACCAATGTCAATGCCACACGCATTGAACATTTTTACAGCAGGTTTGATTTTACACCGCACCTTGTCGATCGGTGTTGTTTGTTTGCACGAACATACATATATTTGTATGTAAGCACATCGGTTGTAATGATAGCAGCTTCGTCGTGTCTAACAAACTTTAGTTAGAAATTTTAATTAATGTTTTGTTACACAATGTGCTTCGTTAAAGAGAAGATGCCTGAAGGACACGACACGACAAATGTTGTTGCTTAAGAAGAAAACGAAACTTTTGCGTTGGCTTCAATTTTTATGTTGTGATATTATACTTTGAATTTATAGTGTTTTAAAAAATAATACTATTAAATAAAAAAAATCGTAACGAATTTAACATTGGTCTATTTTTAACGTATAAATGAATTAAGACATTAAATGGTAGCGGGACAATCTGACAATATCATAAATATTCGGGTAAATATGTATTGTAAAATAGACAATATCGAAAGTTGTTAAAAAGTTACAGAATACAGGGACAGGAAAGGAAACAAGTAAACACGTCACACTAAATGATACCCTTCACCACTTTGAGTATATTCAACATATGTATCCTAACGAACTGAAATATGTGACCTTTATCTATAAGCGAACCTTCTAACGAAACTTGCCAGAGATTGAAAGATATATAAGGACTTTGGTACACCATTTACATTAAATCGAAAATATATATGGGAGCTATATCTAAATCTGATCTTTGGGCCGAATAAGTGACCTATGTCAAATTTCATCCAATTCGGATCATAAATGCGACTTTGTTTACAATTTAACATGGACAGACAGACAGATGCATATTCTCAAAAGAAACCATGCATCTATCTCGCTTTATTTTGCCTGTTACAAACATATGCACAGACATAATAGGACATAATACGATGTACCGCAGTGTGGCGAAGGGTATAAAAGCGGGTATAATAATATACATAATTTTTGGTAGGAAGATTATTTATCCAAATAGAAATCTAAAAAACAAATTGCTGTGAATTTGGTTTGAAAATAAATTGGGGATAACCAAAAAGTTCACCAATATCCTCAATATCCCGATATTCGGGGATCCTGGAAAAGTGGACCGTTATTGTTGATTTTTAGCAGAGATATTTCGTATTGAATTCTAAAACATCGAATTACTGTTATTATACCCCCAGCCTAATGGATAATGAGGGTGTAAAAACTCTGATACGACAAAAATGTGCCTGAACGAAATATCGGTTTAAGGCCCGCCCGCGCGTCTTTCTGGCCGGCTGGTGCCGCACGAGAGAGTAGTCGATTTCACCCAAACTTTGTAAGTCGTAATATTTCTTCCAAACTTGGTTCAAGTTCGAAGAAGGGGAATATCGGTCCACTCCTTATGGTACCTATCACACAACATGCTCAAAACTGTGCATCAAATTAATTTTCTAATATCATGCCAACGGACTATCCGATTTTAACCAAACTTTGTACAGCCAATTTTCTTTACCAAGCCTAGATTAAGTCCTAAGATGGGACCCATTGGGCGACGCCTTTTGGTACATGCCCCACAAAGGGTCAATATTTTATAAACTTGTAGATTTAATATGAAGCGAATTGAATAAATCCGAAACCGAAATCTAAAGCTAATAATAAAACATGTGAGTAATTCCGAAGACTTCCACAAACCATAGGCTGAGGGTATATATCTGTCGGCAAGACCGACTGACACTTTTTGATTTGTTTTTGTTGAAAAACGTTTCAAAAACTCGGACGGACATTTGTAAATCCTCATAGAACTTCATCCTGATCAAGAATATCGAACTGATTACAATGAGTTCAAACTGAAAAACGAATTTATTCAATTGACACCCAATTGGAAATGGGTGCCAACCGTTATATGGGGCCTATGCGAAAAATTGAACTGAAAAAATGCATATTCAATACCAAATATCCTAGGAGTAATATCAATGTATGTACAATATGTCAAAGCTTATCTTAAATATTGGGAGCTCTAATGTGATCTCAACAGACATATGGATAGACAGGCGTACGTTGCTACATATATTTATATTGACTTTTATTCGACTCAAGTAATTTTAGACTCAGATCGGGCTCTTGGACAAAATAACTCACAGTCGGTCAGATTGCTTACAAAAATACATGGACAGATGAGATTTGAAATAAATATCCCTGTTGATGTATAGGGTTGGAGGTTTTGTTCTAAAAGTTTGCCATATCTACCAATTGGCGATAATTTCAGATGTAAGTTTACCTAATTAGTATAATTGACATTGCGTGACTGAAAATCGCTCAAAAGAAAATGAGATAGACAAAAGGTTTCTTTTGAGAATATATATAAAATTACTTTCTGAGTCGATTTATGCATGCCCGATCGTTCGTCCGTCTGTCCATGTTAAATTGTAAATAACTGACGGATTGCATTTATGATCCGTATTGGCCCAAGGACGAACCCTATTGAATTGATATTGACTCGGTTCAAATTAATATATAGCACCCATATATAATTTCATCCGATTTTAAGTAAATGATGTACCAAAGACCCAATGTTAAGACGATTGACACGAAATTTTGTACAACGCACTGAATATAGTACAACATAACGTGTGTCGAGTTTTCTTGAAATCGGTTCAGATTTAGATATAGCTCCCATATATAGTTTCGTCCGATTTTAAGTGCACCAAATTCCTCATATTTTCATGTTAATGGTCCTTCAAAAATGCAAGGTCTGTTAGGGTTTTAGTAACAAATACCTAGTAGACGAAATACCTAAAATAGCTACAAATCAATTCAAGGATAAAAGGATCGCCAGCAAAAAAAAAAAAAAGATCACAACATAACCCCGAACTTTGATCTATGATGAATCTCTCCTTCTAGGGTTTTCATTTACTAACCAAGGTCTTTCACCCCAATAGGAATTTTTCGACCTCCCAAAATCTTGTCTCCAGTATAATAAGCAATATATCATGACCTTAGGCAACTCAATATCGTTCATCTATTTCTTTACAGATTAAGAGATAACTTTGCATATTTTTTATCTTTTAGCCTATGGTAATAAATAATATTTATAAAAAGCATTTTCTGGTCCTGCATGCCCTTTAGAACAAAAACAACATTGTATGATTAACAATTCCCATTATGTGTTTTTAATAAAGCTATAAAAATTCCCTAAACATAATGTTGATTAATTTACAGCCATAAAATGTTATTTGTCTCCATTTGTATTTTGCCACCAGCACATAAAGAGCAACAACAATGGCAACCAATGTCAACGGGACGAAAACTTGGCGATTTGCATTTTTCAATTTTTACAATATGCTAAATACTGTTGCTTTCTCTCCTCTGGCAAAATGTAAGGTAGCAAAGTTGATATTTTTATCTCTTGATTAAAATCAGTACAAAACTACAAAAGAACTAAAGTTCTTTCAATAAAGCTTTGAGTTGTGGTGCTACGAAATGTGATAGAATACATGATGTGTGTCTGTGTCCCTTTGTTCCATGATCCTTGGTGGTACATATATCGCGATGAACTGTCCGTATTATGGGTGGTCTGCAAGTTTCTTGGTTAGCTGTTGCTGCCCAGCTGCAGTGAAGGTATCGGCAGCACCATGTACCTTGCCTTTAATTAATCATACTTAAGGAATACACAGAATATGTGGACAACCAACCGAACAGTATCAGCATCATGTTATACCTTTATTAAACATTAATTAACATATCCGCTTAGAGACGTCCAATGTACAACATACACACACAGGTGACTTGCAACGGCAGTTCGGCCTATCTGGTCTGGTGTCAGACGGAACATTCTGTACCACCCTTTTCGCATACGACAAACAAAAAATACTTTCTTTGCGATGCCATGTGAATGTGAAGGCATTTCATATTTTGTTAGCCTTATAATGGGACCGTTTAATAACAGCCTTTTCATTGTGACCATGTTTGTGGCACCGTTAGCTATCTATTGTGGTTACGTGTTTGCCATTAATAAATTATAATTAATTGTTAGGTGTATCATTAGGCGTTACCATCAAACATCAGCAAACAACAACGTTGGCAAAAAAAAGACAATAATCGGCCTCTATCATATGACCAGCGAAAATATACTTTGGTAACTTTGTTTTTGGAGCCTGTCAAGAGACTTTCTGTTGTGTGTTAAAAAATTATATGACCGTTAATAACGAGGCGCCTTGGACATGTGAGAAGAACCACAATATCTTCTAAATTGCAGTAGATATTAATTTAATTAAAATCAGTGATGGGTTACAAGCCAAGTCATAAATCTGCCCTAACTAGAAATAATAAATCATATAAAATGATTTGTAGCGGAAAATATTAATTATATTATAAACAAGTGTATTTTTATATCTGAAAATACAAGTTAAATTAAGAAATATTGGTGCTATTAGATCACAGAATTCATTGTAGTTAATATTTAAGAATTGGACAGCTAAGGAATTGAAGTTGTGAAATTAAGTTATTTAATCATTCTATAATATCGATGCTGAAATATGATGCTATAATTCCATGTATAATAACCTCTATAAACAGGTCCCAAAAATTTTTGGTGTTTTGGAAGCCCTATTTCCCACTGAATTAGCTGTAATTACACCTTCCGTTTTCTTAAAGGGGGAGTATTAACATATTTAAAGAATGGTTCCATTTGTTTGCCGAAACCAATTTTTGGTAGTTTTTTAGGATTGACATTCCATTCTCCCCATTTAATAATTAATATAGGACTATGTTTTGGATTCCATATATACGCATGTCAATTGGGCAAACTTAGAGTCTTAATGTAACATTTGTATGAAATCGAACACAATTATGTATGATAACAATATGTAATCTATATCGAAATGAAGTAAAATTGGTACATTCCAATTGGTATGCTGTAGCACGGCGATTTATGTAAAAGTTCAAATCGGAATAAAATATAAACTATATATAAATTTGAACCGATCTAAGGTTCAAGTGGCTGGTAAATGGACGTGAATTTCATAACATTGTATATAAGCACTTGAATGCTAATAATTTTGTTGTTGTTTTGTAGTTTTTTTTTTGTAATAAAAGAAAAGTCCTTCTTTTCGATGACGGATTATTAACATCGCACAAAAATTAACAAAATGGCTGACATATGAAATGTATTTTTTTTTTTTAAATTTCCTATTTTCCAATACAAACCGAGTAGGGAAATGAGGGAAAATGCATTTAAAGTTCGAAAAGAACTTCTCTCTTGGGTTGATGTTGACACAATCGACTATATCTTCAAGAGTTGTTTAGATTTTCACTTGATATTAAAAATGAACAATTTTGAATTAGTGTAGGTTCGAATTAAATAGAAAGCCAAAATTATTTTTTTCAAACGGTGAATGGGGGATCCCCTTAAGCAAATGTTACACGCCATTTTAGAGGAAATAGGCTCACTAAACCACCCTGTGTAAAATGCTATTGCCATCGGACAATTTTTGACCACATGGCGCAGCATTTAGATAAAATCGTTATATCTAAATATAAAGCTATTTCATTTTTCAATACAATACAATACGAAACAATTTGCGATAAGCAAAAATTAGGGTCTTTGGTACACAATTTTCACAAAATCGGATGGGTGCTATATCTAATTCTGAACTGACTTAAACGAAACTTAAGAACCATCTAGATTTAATACGGTCCGCTCTAACACATTTCGCCTCAATTCGTCAAACCTTTCAGAGTTTCGTGTACTATTTACATAAAATCGATCCAAATATATAAGGGGTATATCTGAAAGGTATGAATTCAAAGAAGCTTTACACATATCATTTTGTACCCATTTAAGCACGCTATGCACAATTTTGTGTAAATCGAACAATCATAGGATCTTTGGTGCAAAATTTACATAAAGTCCGCACGCAATATATGGATGATATGTTTAAATCTGTACCGATTACATCGAACACATTATTTTTGACTCAATTCCATATGCTGTGCAAAATTTCGTGTACATCGAAAATATATATTGTAGTTATATCTCAATCTGGACCCAGCTAATCGAATTTTATCAAACATCATTTTAGACTCAATTCAGTATGCCGCGCAAGATTGCCTAAATCTGACATACTTTGGAGTTTGCCATGTACGTCAAATACGACGAAAATATATAGGAACTATATTAAATATGAACCGATTACATTACATATGTCATTCTAGCCTTAAAATTTTCTTTCAATCGGACAAACAGTGGGCTCAAGAGGGTTCGTCCTGAGAACAAATAAATAAACCAGTGAGCGGAGAAGTATAGTCGGACGGGGCCGACCATACGATACCCTACACAACTACCACAGAACTCTATCTTTTTTTATTCCGAGCCTGGCTAATATTTCGTAATAGTTGCACCCTCTTTCCTGATTAGAGGTCAACAGCACATCTTCCTTACACTGACATATTTTCCGAATATTACAAATGCTCAGTACAGTTCTTCTAATTACTTGTCCACATTCCCTTCACCGTTGGTTTGTGTTGTGATTTCGGCTTATAATTGTAGCCTATAGATCGAATCAAAAAAAAAAAAAAAAAAAAAATACAAAAAACAAGTTTTTGGTCCACTTCATCCCAAAATTATTATCTCATCAGCACCGAAAATTATAGGCGTTGTCCTTGACCATAACTGGAACCTTATGGAACATTTCAAAGCGATCCGCGCTATATTTCCGCTTTCTAGTGTGGTAATGGTTCTTTCAATAATATCTGAATACGTAAGTACCTGTAAATATTTCCGTGTAACTCCCACATCCGAGTACATACGACAATATAATTGGTATCCATTTAAAGGTAAACCACTCCTCTTGGATATGCTATCAACTTGTCTACTCTATGTCCCTCAGCAGTAAAATATGCTGTAGAATACAAATTTTGTAATTTTTCACACAAAAGTCAGGGTGCATTTGACCCGCTAAATATTGACCAATCTTTATCAAAACAAACATATTTGTTCTTTGGTCCAATCCCATTATCCATGTAAAAATTCGAGATGTTTCGGCCATAATTGCGGCCTCTGGAGCGACCAGAAAAACCGACAAAAATTAAGTATTTGGTCCATTTCATCCCCTAAATATTAACCGATCTTTACCGAAAACAATAGGGGTCTACATTGGGCCGAACCCTTCCTTTACTGTGGCCTGTATCGTGTTTACAAATTATAATGGTCAGACGGACACACATGTCTACTTCGACTCAGCTAGTCGAGATATGACGGTCGGTATACTTAAAGGTGGGTCTAGGACCAATATTTCACGGCGTTACAAATTCGTGGGGCTGCACAAAGCTATAATACCCTGACAACATAGTTGTGTAGGGTATAATTAATTTTTTTATTCAAATAGTTAACTCCATATTAAAAATCATTCATTTAGAAGAACTCAACCCTCTACGACATTCACGAAGTGATTGTTCAAAAAACTTTATTGTTCTTTAGAACAAGATGTCTTATTCACACATGTTTTGCCATCTCTTAAATAACTTCACCCATTAAATAAATTATATAATATGACAAATTATTTGTATTTACGGTATTTACTACCATGGATTGTTTAATTAATAAAAATTATCATATTACGGTAAATATAATTTGTTAACAACTTTAAAGTGTTGTTCTTAAATTAAATTAACATTTCGGTACTTTTGTATTTTATTCGTTTGTTTGTTGTTTAGTTTTTTTTTCGGGGTTATTGCCACAGGTGTTGTGAGTGGTGAGATTCGCAAAGAGTTGTCATCGACGGCGCGTGTTTGTTTAAGTCTTGTCATAGTGTTTAAATTCTTGTGAATATGTCAAAAAGTTAAAATTATTTTAATTTGTTTGTCTTGTATGTGGGCATTCAGATAAAACATTTAATAAGAGAGAGAGGTTATGTAAACAGAAATTTTGGGTGTTATGATGTTTGCAAATTCTGCTGAGTCACAAATATTTTAAAAGTTTAAGAAATAGTTATGGTATAACAACATAAGAAGGCGATTTAAAAAGCCGTCACTTTACGATTAAACGACTTTTAGCACAAATCACACTCTAGTAAATCTTGGACATGTTTTGCTTGATGTTTAAATTTTGGGCAGAAGTTACATCATTTTTATAAAAAAGACAACCACCCCGATCTGATACAGGTCATAACTGACGAATCATGGAATTGTGTCTATAAATCTCATAAATAAGCCTAGATGGAAAAGTATCAACGAAGGCAAAACTGTTATAAATCGAGAGATAATTAGCAAAAAGTTAGGGATAATTTGTAAGAATTAGCACCATGAAAAGACCTGCCATTTTATTTCAATATTAGCGGACCCTCAAAATGTTATTTTGCCTTTTTATACTCTACACAACTAAGTTGTCAGAGTAGTATAGCTTTGTTTGACCCCAAACGTTGATGTATATACGCCGCGAAATATTGTTCCTAGACCCATTTAGTACACCAGTCGTCATATCTTAACTACCAGAATCGATTTAGACATGTGTGTCCGTCCGTCTGACCATTATAATTTGTAAACACTATACACAGTTATGGACCAATCGTCACGATTTTTTTAGAAGGAGTTCTGGCCAAAGAATGCCACAATTGTTTTCGGTAATGATCGGTTTATATTAAGAAAATTAAATGGACCAAAAACTTTATTTTTGTGTGGTTTTCTCGTCGCTCTAGAGGCTACAATAATGACGAAAAATCTTATAGTCTATTTTCACAATCCTACCTAGATACCATTTTTATACCCTTCACCACACTGTGGTACAGGTTATTATGTCTTTGTGCATATGTCTGTAACAGGCAAAAGGAATCGAGATAAACCCATAGTTCCTTTTGAAAATATGCATAGAATCAATTTCTGAGTCGATTAAAACCTGTCAGTTTGCCCGTCCATTTATTTTTGTGAACAAAGTACAGGTCCCATTTATGATCCGATTTGGATGCATTTTGGCACAGTTCACTTATTTGGCCCAAGGACGAACCCTATTGAAATTGGAGAAATTCGGTTCAGATTTAGATATAACTCCCATATAAAGTTTCGCCCGATTTTATGTAACTCCCAATATTTGTCCGATTGGGACAAAATTTTGCACGGAGTACTGAATTAGGTCCAGACTGATGTCTGCGAAGATTTGTTCAAATCGGTACAGATTTAGATATAGCTTCCATATATAGTTCGTCCGATTTTTTGTGAATGATGTACTAAACTCCCAATATTTGTCCGATTGAGACAAAATTTTGCACAGTATTGTAGATATTAACATCACTTGTACATACCCAAAGTGGTGAAGAGTATCATATAGTCGACCCCGTCCGACTTTTGGACTTTCCTTACAGGTTTATCATTAAAGAAAGTGTGCAATGCTAACAAAAATATGATAATCGCATGGTGGCAAGTCGGATGCATTAAAATTTGGGAAGTTTTAATGGCGGATGCATCAAAACTTCCCAACTAAGCTCCCGAAGTTTCTGGCGAGTCACTGTAGATGTGCCTAGCGTTGCCCTGGTGGAACACGACAACTCCCTTGTTGGCCAATTTTGGCCGTTTCTGGTCAATTGCTATCTTCAAACGGTCCAGTTGTTGATAGTAGAGATCAGAATTTAGCGTTTAGCCATATGGAAGCAACTCATATATACTCTTCCAGTCCCACCAAATGCATAGCAGAACCTTCCTGGCCAATAGTCCTGGTTTGGCCACTGTTTGAGGTGCTTCATCGCTCTTTGACCACGATCTTTTTCGCACAGGGTAATCGTATGTGATCTATTTTTCATCTTCAGTCACCATCCGTTTAAGAAATGGGTCTATCTCATTCCGCTTGGCTTCGCAGATGGAAATTCGATGCATCCAATTATGTTCATATTAATTGGTGTGGAACCCAAACATCGAGCTTCTTTTTGAATCCAGCTTTGTGTAAATGGTTTCAAATAGTCTTATTGTCGATTTTTAGCTACTGGGGGATGTTACGACTGCTAACATGCCCGTCAACTTCGATCATTTCTTTTTTCCCAATCTAATATATGGGAGCTATGTCATGGTAAATTTTTATTCAGGAAATTTGAAATGAGAACCAAAAATATGAAATTAAATGTACCTAAAAATATAGGGTACCAATATACGGGGCCTACCACGACACTAGAGTTAATAAAAATAATTTTTGATATGAATAATAAATTATAACGAAATTTGGGAGGAATGATGATGGAGAATACTTTTTAAGTAACTGTAAAAAACAGACCCAAGTTGAAATATTGTCTGTATTTTGAATATCTTTGTCGCATTTTGTAACCGGAATGCTGTAGTTTGAGACTTATAATGACAACCTCTCAAAATAGTCGAGTCGTCCTATTTTCGTTTTTTAGGAGGATCAATCGTAGTAAATTTAACTGAAGTGACATTAATTTAAAATTTCGGATTGTTAAACGGTAAAATGCTAGCTTCAAGCTTCAAAATAGAAATATATGGAGTTAAACCATTTTTAACATGCCGACAGATTCTCTTTCTAATTGTAAAGGGTGTAATAATATCCCATTTCGATCTTTACTGTCTATCCCCAAAACTTTGAAACTTGAATGAAAATTCAAAGAAAACAAATACCGGAAATAAATTTTTCAAAACAAACATATCAAACTTCATTTTCAAAAACTTCATTGAAATGTACCCAAATTCTCCAGCCAATGAAATGAAACATTTATTGGATCATCATGCCTTCATTGTCAACACCGATCGCAAATCTCTATTCGCCCAAATTAAAACGATGGTCTCCCAGGCGCAAGAAGTTGCCCTCAAAGAATTAAATCAACGACGTAATGCCTTAAAAGAACTATTGGAACGTGAGGATAAAATCTATGAAGAGGAATTCGCGAATAAAGTAAAATCACGTATGGACGATGACAGAAAACAGCGCAAGGAAATTTTGCTACAAATTAAAGAAGAAAATGCCAGAAATGAGCAGGAATTCCTGAAGACCAAGCGCATACAGCAGTACATGAACAGTTGCTATGAGATACGTGAAGCTGTGCGGCATCGGGAAATGTTAAAAGTTAAAGAATGTCAACAGGAGCAGATCTTGGAAAAGGAAAGAGCCCTTAGAAGGCAACAGCAGGAGGAGGGCTATTGGCTGAAGGTGCAGCAGAAAAATATCGAAGAAATGGATAGACAACAACGACAGGAAGAATCCCTAATGAAATCACTGACACGGCACGTTGCGGATACTTTAAAAGTTCAATTAGTTGAACTTGAGGAGAAGAGAGATAAAATACGGCAAGAAAAATTGGAAGAAAAACAACAATTGGATGTGTTATTGGAAGAGATACGTTTGGAAGAATTCGATCGTAAACATAGAGGCATTTCTCCAAAGATTTTAAAATATCGCCGAGAACTTCTTGATATGATATCAGAAAAGCAAATACGCCACCAAGAAGAACAACAAGAATACATCGAAAGCCATCAAGAAATGTTAAAGGGAATATCTGAAATGGATGCTAAAGAGGCCAGGGATTTAATGGAGAAAAAGAAAGCTTTGCACAAAGCCACAATTGACTACATCAAATATGTTAAACATATGCGTGATATAGAGCGACAACAACTCGAAATGTATAACAATCGCATCGACGATTTACATCGTGTTGATAACTGTACCAAACGTAATATACAACGTGAAAGGGAATGTAAAGCCCGCTTGGCGGAGGAATGTTTTGCTGAGCTACTCAAACAAATTCAGGAGCAATGTGAACGACGTTTACGCGAAGAGGCGGAACAGCGTGAATGTAAAATTTTGGAAAATCGTTTTGTTCGAGAAGAAAAATCACGTCAAGAAATTATTGAGGAAAGACAAAGACATCGTCGTGAATTGGATAATCAGATACAACAATTGAAAAGGATACAATCAGAAGAGGAAGCTAAATTTAATAAGGATTTAAAAAGAGCTTCTAATGATCCTGAATTTTGTTCTCAATTGGCCGGACAGTATATTAGCGAGGGTATTGATTATTTGGAACCTCATGCAAATTGGCGTTTATTATCTGGTCCCAGCAAACCATGTTGTCCTACGGAAATAAAAATAACAGATCGGAAGACAATGGATAGAAAAATGCCAGAGAAAATTATGTTGACAAAAGAAAACATGAAATTACAAGGTAAATGTATTGACGGCCGAGGAGATGAACCTTCTATTTCGTAAAACTTTATTTTGTAAAATATATCGGAATATACGATTATGAATTATTATAAATCTCATTGTATACATAATATTGTGAGCTTCATAAAAATTTTAGTAGACCGACGGATATGCCTAAATCGACATAGCATTAGGTTGGGGAAAAATAAATCCATTATTTTTTCGTCGAAAATGTCGATAAAATTGGAGAAATGATCGAAGTTCACCGGCATGCTAGAAGTCGTAACATCGCACAGGAGCTAAAAATTGACCATAAAACTATATTAAAGCATTTACACAAAGCTCGATTCAAAAAGAAACTCGATGCTTGGGTACCACAATAATTAACAGAAAAATAGGATGGATAGAATTTCCATCTGCGAAGCCAAACGGAATGAGATAGACCTATGGCTTAAACGGATGGTGACAGGAGATGAGAAATGGATCACATACGAAAAATCAAAGAGCGGTCAAGCACCTCAAACGGTGGTCAAACCAGGACTAAAGGCCAGAAAAGTTCTGCTAAGCATTTGGTGTGACTTGAAGGGGATTATTTATTATGAGTTGATTCCATATGGCCAAACGCTAAATTCTGATCTCTACTGTCAACTGGACCATTTGAAGATAGCAATTGATTAGAAGCGGCCAGAATTGGCCAACAGGAGAGGTGTCGTGTTCCACCAAGACAACGCTAAGCCACACACATCTACAATGGCTCTCCAGAAACTTCGGGAGTTTAGTTGGGATGTTTTAATGCATCCGCAACACGGTCCAGAATGAGAATGTTCAATATAGGTCTATGTTTTTAAATCCCCCTTACAATAGTCCGCTTAATTTTCAGTGATGTGATGTTTCTACCCCAGAATTCCAACCTGAGGGTCTGTAATATAGTATTTAATTTTTTAAAAGGAGACAATTTACAATGACATTGTCTGCATATAGAGATATCCACCTTATTAAGAAGTTTTGAAGGCACGAAGAACAATCCACGATGTAGTAGGGTATAAACAATTCGCCCCGACCTTTTAAACTGTTAATATTCTTTAGTATTGTTAAAGGGTTTTGTTTTTGTTTTTTTTATTGTAAACTATTTATTAACCCTGGAACCCCGGATTTTTTCCGCAATCTTAGAATAGATTTCTGTTCAAAGATTTAATGCGACTATCCTAAATAGGATATGTACAAAATTTGACATCCATATATCCTTGCATCATATTAAGAAAACCAAATCGTCAGAAAACTCATTTTAAATTATTCTCTATATTCCGTTTTATAAGAATCAAAAATAATTCTGAGGGTAGAATTTGTACAATTTGAATACGAAGCGATTTAAATAATTTGGACTGTATACACAAATTAGTACAGTACACAAATTTACCCTCTTCTCTATATTAAAAAGCTCATAACTTTACCAAAATTTTGAATTTTTTTGATTTTTCATTTGATATGTATCGTCCATAATCAGGTCTTGACATATGAAATCCAAATAATACATCTCTACTAGCTGCATATAAAATATAAGCTCTAAAACATGTTGTTGCATGTGGGCAACATTGGGCCACAAAGAGTTAATGAGGAAAGTATGACATTATACTCCAAGGGGTAAGGTAGGGAAGCCTATAGTTTTTGATCAGTGGCGAGATCAGAGATCATCATCAGTTTCTTTAGTTTTTTTGTTAATAATATTCTTCGAAGTATTTACGCTGCCACCGATTTCTTATCTTATCTTTTTACGGTAACCTCCCTATAAAGATCTGACCGGTTGGTGCGCACGATAACTCTAGAAGGGAGTAACAGATTTCAACGAAACTTTGCACATCGTAATATTTCTTCCAAACTTAGTTCTAGTTCGAAGATCGGCCCACACCTCTGGAACCCCATCCATAAAAAGTTACAAAATTGTGCAAAAAATTAATTTTTAATTTTATGTGAACGGACTATGCTATTTGAAACAAACTTTGTATAATCTGCTATCTTTACCAAGCCTAGATCAAGTCCAAAGATCTGAGTCATTGGTCGAATCCTTCTGGTACCTCCCACGGAAATAGTCAATTTTTTTATATTTATATTTCCAATATCTTTAAAGATGGGGCCCATTGGTCTATTCCTTCTATATGAGAAAAACATAGAGTAACTTCTGGTATTGTGGACCATGCGTCAAATGTGGACCACCCCCCATATCTAAGAAAATGCTTGAAATATGCCAATGCCGCCTTGATAAATGTTTTCCTAATTAGTGAAAACAAACATCAAACTTGGTTTTTAATAAATAATTGCAATGTTGAAAATTTAGTAGGTGAAAATGTAGCTCTGATCTTAAAAGTGTGACTTGAAATTTTTTTAGCACAATAGTCGAACGATTTTGTAAAATAGTCGAACATTTTGTTTTTCTCGAATATAAAGAGGTTATGTGGTTTTCTTGTTTTCTTTAACAAAAATACACGTTTATCTGTAATTGCTTTCGGTTATTTTTACATTTTTATTCATTTTTGAAGCCGATAATTATTTTTAAATAAAAATATTCAATGTCGGGTAATGTGGACCACTATAAAAAAGTGGAACATTTTCATGAGGACGAGTTCGAAACAAGGGCGCATTTAATATGCGAGGAGGTATTCTATCCTCTGAAAACTCGATATCCGAAATTATAGGTGCCTCGGTTGGATAATGAAGCAAGGACCTTCAAAATACCGCAAATGGGGTGGTACCCTTAAATGGGGGCTATTCCAAAACATAAACCCATTTATTTTTGCATTTATTGTTACCCAGGAGTGCAATAAATTGAAATTTATCACAACCAATCCACAACCTACATTTAACTTACTGATCCTCATTACCCACACATACTGGTCCACATTACCCGCCAAGTTATTTTTATTCGCAGTTTAGAGCTTTTTGAAATATAATGCAATAACATTTTTATGGACAAATATATATAATTTTTGACCTGGAATATAATTAGCCAACAAATCTACCATGCTGTGAAAACAATTTGTTTTTATTTTTTACCGTTGTTACGCCCACAATATCAAAAAAAGAAAATGGTGGTCCACATTACCCGAAGTTACTCTATACCTTCTATAAAGCGAATAATAAAACCTGTGTGTTATTTAGAAGACCTCCGCAAATCATAGACTGAGGGTATACTGACTGACACGTTCTTACTTGTTTTATCATACCTACGTTTAATCTGAAAATGAAATGTATCGGTCTCTGTCTCCCACTTTACGGGCCACATTTCGCAAAATATCGCTCATCAAATTAGCATGTAAATATGAAGATAAATATATACTACATATGTATTTTTGGGCAAGGCTGATTTAACTTATTTCTAA
>NW_026879384.1:0-26689 GCF_032173495.1 Musca vetustissima
ACTTTTCATTCATCATTTTCAATTTTACTGAAAAAGTTTGAAAAATTTAAAAATTTTTTCATGCTGTCAAAATTAATTTATTTTCGATAAATTCTCTCAATTGTTAGAGATGGGACAAAATTCTTGGTGATTCAGAGTGTGATTCGAATTGAACAACGTACAAAAGTCGGTGTTCGCTCAGACAATTTTGTATGGGGAACTAAGTAATTACTTCATAATTAAGGGTCGAACAACGAATGAGAGAGCGAACAACGCTCGTCTGTACATGGCATTAAGTGCACATTTAAATATCCCAGCTCTATCCGTTCACCAGCATCCAAATTGTATCAAATTTAGTATCATTTATTACTTTTCGTAGACGTTAGTAGGAGGTTCTAAAACTTCTCAATTTCACACTCCAAAACTTTATTTTTAATGACAAATTTCAGGATCCCAGCCCTATCCGTTCATATAGATCCAAATTGTACCATATTTAGTACTTATGAGTTCGAATTTCCAACACTGTCTCAATCCTGTATTCTAACAGTAATTTTATTATACCCTTCACAACACTGTGGTACAGGGTATTATGTCTTTGTGCATATATTTGTAACAGGCAAAAATAATCGAGATAGACCAATGGTTCCTTTTGAGAATATGTATAGACTTACTTTCTGAGTCGATTTATGCACCAAAGTCTCTGAAAATCATTTGATTTGTACGAATTGTGGCATAGCGTATTGAATTAAATCTAGAATGGCGTATGCTAAGTTTTGTGAAAATCGGTGCAGATTTAGATATAGCTTCCATATATAGTTTCACCCGATTTTAGGTAAATTGTGCACCAAAGTCTTTGCTAATTTTTTTATTGGCATAGATATATCGTAGCTTCCATATATAATTTCGAATTATTTATGTTTATTGTATACCACATAATCAATAGGTGTCTGATTGAGATTAAATTTTAAACAGTGCAGCATACCGAATAGAGTTTGTCAAGTTGGCTTTAAATCGATTTACACAAATCTGTCCCACTGAGCGCAAACGACTCTAAACTTGCCCAAATGAAATGAAATTTAGCATAGGTTCCAGAAAGACATTAAAATCACATATTTAAGTTCGTTCGATTTCATGTCAAAATTCCTTAAAAAAGGCGACGTCTTTTCGGATACATATGTAGAATATACCCAAAGTGGTGAAGGGTATCATACAGTCCGACTTTACTACTTTCCTTACTGGTTTTTAAATATACGTTTTCCATCTCTATCCTTTTATTCAAATCTGAATTGTACTAAACTTAGTACCATTTAGTACACATAATTACGCATTTTTAAAACTAACTCCATGTCTCATCCTACAATCCAATCCTTAATTTTAATTCAAAATTTTATGATTCCCGCTCACACAAAACAAATTGTAACATATTTAGTACCATTTTGTGCTTCTCGTATCCATAAGTACATAATTCCAATACTACCTTAAATCTGTAATTTTTCATTCCAATTTTAAGTTTTCCATCTCTAACCGTTCACTCAAATCTATATTGTACCAAATTTAGTACCATTTAGTACACGTATTACGAATTTTCAAAACTACCCACATATCTCAATCCTGCATTCAAACTGTTATATTAATTCATAATTTCAGGATCTCGGCCCTATCCATTCACACAATTGTTCAACAATTTGTAAACCATTTGGTACCAGTTAGTACTTTTTTTTGTACACTCCAATAGTATTTTTAATTCGAAAATTCTGGAGTCCAGCTCTATCCGTTCACACATAATTAAGTTGTGCCAAATATAGAACCATTTAGTACATATAAGTACTATGCTTCCATATCTCAATTCTATATACCAACAGCAACCACTATTCCAAATTTTAGGTTTCCAGATCTCTCCATTCACCCAAATCCAAATTGTACCAAATTTAGTTCCGTTTAGTACTTTTCGTACATATAAATGCGAATTTCAACTGTAATCTTACTTCCAAATTTCATATATAAAATTTCAAGATTTTAGCTATATATGTTCAATATATGTAGAATTAGAACTACATTTAGTACTTTTAGTACACTTATAGGTCGAATTTCCAAAAACCCCTTTTGTACATCTTTCTAACTTTCCATCAGTGACCCACATTCCAAATTTCAGAATTCTAGCTCTTCCCGTTCGCCTAATACAAAGGGTACCATATTTCGTACATTTTAGTACTTTTCGTACCCTTCTAGTACGAATCTCCAAAAACCCAGCCTTATCTCACGCCTAAACACCAACAACAACCCACACTCAAAATTTCAAGCTTCTAACTTTAGCCGTTTCGTCTGGGCGATGATCTGTCAGTCAGTCACTCACTCACTCACTCACTTAACACTAAGCTCTTTTATATATATAGATTAAGAAATAGAAAGGTCATAATTTCAAATACCACACATGACGAATTGGCTATGATATCTCCAGAGTTTGTTAATAGCATAGAAACTCAAAATTCGTATTCTGAAGCTACTAAAAGTGACCAAAGATCAGAGTGGTTAGCTGCGATGAATAAAGAAATGAATTCGTTGATTGAAAGCAAAACTTGGGAACTTACTGAACTTCCGAAGGGCGCCAAAGCTCTCCCATCAAAATGTGTTTATAAAGTAAAAACTAAAGCAGATGGCAGTGTGGACAAATACAAGGCAAGACTTGTTATCAAAGGGTATAATCAGACAAAAGGGATTGATTATGACCAAACTTTTAGTCCGGTAGCAAGGATGTCCACAATTCGAGCTCTCTTGAGCGTAGCTGTGACAGAAAAGATGCACTTAGCACAGTTTGATGTTTCAACTGCTTTCCTTTATGGAGAGTTGGATGAAACTATATTTATGAAACAGCCAAGAGGATTTGATGATGGTACAAATAGAGTATATTCTCTGAAAAGAAGTCTATATGGACTTAAGCAAGCACCACGATGCTGGAATACCAGAATGCGGAATTTTTTAACTAAATTAGGATTTTTAATAAGCTCTGCTGATAGTTGCTTATACATCAAAGAAAAACTGGGAAAGAAAATTATTCTTGCATTATACGTAGACGATGGTTTGGTTGCTGCGTCTGATGTAGACGACTTGAAGATGTTTTTACATGAACTTAAATCTGAATATCAAATTGCAGACATGATGACCAAACCGCTACCAAAAATTAGACTACATCACTTCATCAATCTTCTCAATATTAATCATTTAAACAGGGGGAAGTGTTGAAGTACTTTGTTTAAACAATTAATATTTTGTAATTATATAAGCAACCTTAGCATTCAAGTTATTCCTGTATATAAATACCTCATTGTACACTGTACTTTTACTTCAATAAAAATATTCAATTCAATACGTACTAGAATGATGTGTGTAAAATTTATTGAAAATCGGTTCAGATTTATATATAGCTCCCATATATATTTTCGTCCGATTTAAGGTAAATGGTGCACCAAAGTCCCTATATATCATTCGATTTGCACGAAATTTGCCATAGAGGACTGAATTAGGTCCAGAATGATGGGTGCCAAGTTTCGATAAAATCGGTTCAAATTTAGATATAGCTCCCACATAAATTTTCATCCGATATTATGTAAATTGAGCACCAGAGTCCCTATATATGTTTAGATTTGCACGAAATTTGCACAGGGTACTGAATTAGGTCCAGAATGATGTGTACTAAGTTTCGTGAAAATTGGTTCAGATTTACATATAACTCCCATATATAGTTTTGTCCGATTTTATATAAATGGTACACCAAAGTCCATATATATCTATCGATTTGCACGAAAATTGGCACAGCGAACTGAATTGAGTCTAGAATGGTGTATGCAAAGTTTCGTGAATCGTTTCAGATTTAGATATAGCTCCCATATATATTTTCGTCCGATTTAAGATAAATACTGCACCCAATTCCCTATATATCCTTCGATTTGCACGAAATTTGGAATAGCGTACTGAATTGAGTCTACAATGATAAGTGGAGAGTTTCGGGAAAATCGGGTTAGATTTCGATATAGCTCGCATATATATTTTCCTCCGATTTTATGTAAATGGTGCACGGAAGTCCCTATATATCCTTCGATTTCCAAGAAATTTGGCATAGCGTACTGAATTTAGTCTAACATGATGTGTGCCAAGTTCCGAGGAAATCGAGTCAGATTTATATATAGCTCCCATATATAGTTTTGTCCGATTTTATGTAAGTAGTGCACCCAAGTCCCTATATATCCTTCGATTTGCACGAAATTTGGTACAGCGTACTGAATTAAGTCTATAACGATGTGTGTTAAATTACGTGAAAATCCGTTCAGATTTAGATATAGCTCCCATATATATTTTCGCCCGATCTAATGTAAATGCTGCACCAAAGCCCCTATAAATTTTCCGATTGACACGAAATTTGACAAAACTTTCTGAATTAAGTCTAGAATGATGTGTATTAAGTTTTGGAAAAATGTACCCATTACCCTCTTGTATGTACCCATAGTGGTGAAGGGTAAGAAGTAAAAAAAGTTCAAAAGTCGGTCGGGGACATGGTCGGTCCCGACTTTTTTTCTCAACTTTTTTTTTCTGAACTTTTCTTACTGGTTTTAAAATTATTTTTCGGCTACTATTCATAGGCGTGGTTGTTCAAAAAAAAAAATTAAAAATCCATGTATGTGTATGCGTGTATCTCTCAAAACTGCATTCCAAAAGATACTCTTCACTCCTAACAAAACTAAGTCAAAGTGCCAGGATTAATGTCACTTGAATGAACATCCTTTGTTCAAACACACACACTCATATACACCAACATTGGCACACACTCGCATAAATAAAATTTACATGCAAGCAGACATGCAGAATAGAATGCATCCATACTTGAATCTGTCATCATTGCTGAAACCCACACACACATACACACACTCTCACATGCTTAACTCCAAAACATTCCACATTCAACAAAGTTTTTTTTTTGTCGTTTGGAAAATAAATTATAAAACGTTAACAAAGCCATTTTAACTCACTCTTCTATTGCCTTTGTATTTGTTGTTGCCGATGTTGTTGTTGTTATTGTTCGGGGCACCCATTTGTTATATCCTTCTGTCGAACATTTAGAACATACAGTTCATGAAATTTTCCCTATTCTCCGGGCCATAACAATGGCAAAAATATTTTTTTTTTAGTTTTTTGGAAAAATTGACTTCATCCACTCTGCTGTGAGTGGATGGGGAAAATATTCACGACACAGTCACCCAAATAAAATTTATTTTTATTTGGATTTTTTAAATAATTTTTTCAAGCACCTACAAGAGGCGTGGATTTTTTAAATAATTTTTTCAAGCACCTACAAGAGGCGTGGATTTTTTAAATAATTTTTTCAAGCACCTACAAGAGGCGTGGATTTTTTAAATAATTTTTTCAAGCACCTACAAGAGGCGTGGATTTTTTAAATAATTTTTTCAAGCACCTACAAGAGGCGTGGATTTTTTAAATAATTTTTTCAAGCACCTACAAGAGGCGTGGATTTTTTTAAACATTTTTTCAAGCACCTACAAGAGGCGTGGATTTTTTAAATAATTTTTTCAAGCACCTACAAGAGGCGTGGATTTTTTAAATAATTTTTTCAAGCACCTACAAGAGGCGTGGATTTTTTAAATAATTTTTTCAAGCACCTACAAGAGGCGTGGATTTTTTAAATAATTTTTTCAAGCACCTACAAGAGGCGCACCTACAAGAGGCGTGGATTTTTTAAATAATTTTTTCAAGCACCTACAAGAGGCGTGGATTTTTTAAATAATTTTTTCAAGCACCTACAAGAGGCGTGGATTTTTTAAATAATTTTTTCAAGCACCTACAAGAGGCGTGGATTTTTTAAATAATTTTTTCAAGCACCTACAAGAGGCGTGGATTTTTTAAATAATTTTTTCAAGCACCTACAAGAGGCGTGGATTTTTTAAATAATTTTTTCAAGCACCTACAAGAGGCGTGGATTTTTTAAAGCCCTACAAGAGGCGTGGATTTTTTAAATAATTTTTTCAAGCACCTACAAGAGGCGTGGATTTTTTAAATAATTTTTTCAAGCACCTACAGGAGGCGTGGATTTTTTAAATCATTTTTTCTCAGGTCTACAAGAGGCGTGGATTTTTTAAATCATTTTTTCTCAGGTCTACAAGAGGCGTGGATTTTTTAAATCATTTTTTCTCAGGTCTACAAGAGGCGTGGATTTTTTAAATCATTTTTTCTCAGGTCTACAAGAGGCGTGGATTTTTTAAATCATTTTTTCTCAGGTCTACAAGAGGCGTGGATTTTTTAAATCATTTTTTTCAGGTCTACAGGTCTACAAGAGGCGTGGGCGTCTACAAGAGGCGTGGATTTTTTAAATCATTTTTTCTCTGGTCTACAAGAGGCGTGGATTTTTTAAATCATTTTTTCTCAGGTCTACAAGAGGCGTGGATTTTTTAAATCATTTTTTCTCGGGTCTACAAGAGGCGTGGATTTTTTAAATAATTTTTTCAAGCACCTACAAGAGGCGTGGATTTTTTATCTGTTGCCTTCACCTTTGCTCCTCTTTACTTGATATCTGACCCAAATTTCCGCTGCTACACAAACACCAGAAATCGATCCCGTCAGCACTTTAAATGCAGTTTTTTGTGTGTTTTTATTTCTTCCTGCAATTTGGCAATTATTTACCGTTTGTCATTACCTGACATTTGTTGAATGAATGAAATGTTGTAAAAAGTTTTCGATTCTTCTTCACCTGTAGTTAAGACAAAAGATAGCGAATAGCAGAGGATTTGTGTAAAAAAGAAGAAATCAGGCGAATAAATAGAATAAAGGAGCGCCAAAAAGTTTTGGCGTGTGTATACAAAATCAGGCACACATAGATTTTGAGAAAAAAGTTTTTCCTTCAAGATAAATTTGTAAGACAAATTTATCAGTTGGCCTTCGAAAAAATAGGCCACCACTGTAAGGGGGTGATGAAAGAATTTGTTTAGAAATCCCCGCCTCTGTAGTCCTTAAAAATAAAATTATTTTATAAATCCCCGTCTCTAGTAGTCTTTGAAAACCCAGTAAGGAAAGTAGTAAAGTCGGACTGGGGCGACTATATGATACCCTTCGCCACTTGGGGTATATTCTACATATGCCTGTCGAAAGAACATTGGCATGAAATTGAACGAATTTGAATATTAGATCTTTATGCCTTTCTGGAACCTCATTTTATTGAACCGATTTTCACGGACAAAATATATATGCGAGCTATACATCAACAGACGGACAGATGGACGGACAGACGGACGGACATGCATAAATCGACTTGTGGTCCTTGAAAAAAATCTTAAATAAATCTACGCCTCTTGTGGTCCTTGAAAAAAATTCTTAAATAAATCCACGCCTCTTGTGGTCCTTGAAAAAAATTCTTAAATAAATCCACGCCTCTTGTGGTCCTTGAAAAAAATTCTTAAATAAATCCACGCCTCAGTTGGCCCTTGAAAAAAATTCTTAAATAAATCCACGCCTCAGTTGGCCCTTGAAAAATATTCTTAAATAAATCCACGCCTCAGTTGGCCCTTGAAAAAAATTATTTAATAAATCCACGCCTCTTGTTGTCCTTGAAAAAATTATTTAATAAATCCAGGCTTATTTTTGTTTTGGAAAAAATTTGATTTAACCATGACCCCTGCAGGTCCTAAATTTCAAAGATGTTTGTCTTTCGAATTTATTGTCTTATTTAATGAATATTAAAAATTCACCATACAGCATTCCGCAATTTAACATTATCGCCATAAAATAAAAATCTTAAACAAACATGCTGTCTTAAAAAAAGACAAACTCAAATATAGAAAAACATTTGACCCACATTACCAAACAAACACCCGAAAAAATTAATGACATTTAGGTGAAACGAAAGGAAAATTTTAAATAAGAAACTGGAACTGGAAATCAAATCACAGAAAGCGCTTAAACTTTCCATTGCAAAGATTGACAATTGTGTTTCAGTTTCTATTTTTTGTTAAGTCCAAACGTTTGCTTTCGAACAGCCAACCTTTTGGCAAACATTTGCTGGCAACTATTGATTGCTTCACTTTTAGCTGGAATCCTTGTCTGATTTGGCCTCTGTCTCTCCACTTTGCGCTCAAAGTCCAGTGTTGTTGTTGTTATTTTTTGGCAAATATTTTCTATGTGAAAATAAGGATGTGAATAAAAAATGTCATTCGTTTGGTTCATTTTCGATGCATGACATCTAACATTCAACCAACAAATACCTAGGAAATTGATGCCACCGAAATAAAAAAGAAAAACACATCTATGCGACTGTGATTTTTTTTGTGCTTCAGAAGGAATGTATGCGGATTGTGTGGCATCGTTTTTATGTTGCACAAAAAAAACACAGTTTTCTAGTTCACCTCGTTTCAAACTGAAAATTGACAAATTAAATTTAAATAAAAGTGGATTGAAAAGTTTATTGCAAAAGAATACAAAAAATTCCAATTTGTTTGAAAAAAAAAAACAATATTCAAAAAATCCACTCCTCTTGTAGAGCCCTGAAAAAATGATTTAAAAAATCCACGCCTCTTGTAGAGCCCGGAAAAAATTATTTAAAAAATCCACGCCTCTTGTAGAGCCCTGAAAAAATGATTTAAAAAATCCACGCCTCTTGTAGAGCCCTGAAAAAATGATTTAAAAATCCACGCCTCTTGTAGAGCCCTGAAAAAATGATTTAAAAAATTCACGCCTCTTGTAGAGCTATTAAAAAATTATTTAAAAAATCCACGTCTCTTTCAGAGCCCTAAAAAAATTATTTTAAAAATCCACGCCTCTTGAAGAGCGCTGAAAAAAATATTTAAAAATCCACGCCTCTTGCAGAGCCCTAAAAAATATTTAAAAATCCACGCCTCTTGCAGAGCCCTAAAAAAATTATTTAAAAAATTTACGCCTCTTGTAGAGTCCTGAAAAAATTATTTAAAAAATCCACGCCTCTTGTAGAGCCATGAAAAAATGATTTAAAAAATCCATGCCTCTTGTAGAGCCCTAAAAAAATGATTTAAAAAATCCACGCCTCTTGTAGAGCCCTGAAAAAATTATTTAAAAAATCCACGCCTCTTGTAGAGCCATGAAAAAATGATTTAAAAAATCCATGCCTCTTGTAGAGCCCTAAAAAAATGATTTAAAAAATCCACGTCTCTTGTAGAGCCCTAAAAAAATTATTTAAAAAATCCACGCCTCTTGTAGAGCCCTGAAAAAAATATTTAAAAAATCCACGCCTCTTGTAGAGCCCTGAAAAAATTATTTAAAAAATCCACGCCTCTTGTAGAGCCCGGAAAAAATTATTTAAAAAATCCACGCCTCTTGTAGAGCCCTGAAAAAATTATTTAAAAAATCCACGCCTCTTGTAGAGCCCTGAAAAAATTATTTAAAAAATCCACGCCTCTTGTAGAGCCCTGAAAAAAATATTTAAAAAATCCACGCCTCTTGTAGAGCCCTGAAAAAAATATTTAAAAATCCACGTCTCTTGTAGAGCACTGAAAAAATTATTCAAAAAATTCACGCCTCTTGTAGAGCCCTGAAAAAATGAGTAACAAAAAATTCACGCCCCTTGTAGAGCCCTGAAAAAAATTATTTAAAAAATCCACGCCTCTTGTAGAGCCCTGAAAAAAATTATTTAAAAAATCCACGCCTCTTGTAGAGCCCTGAAAAAAATTATTTAAAAAATCCACGCCTCTTGTAGAGCCCTGAAAAAATTATTTAAAAAATCCACGCCTCTTGTAGAGCCCTGAAAAAATTATTTAAAAAATCCACGCCTCTTGTAGAGCCCTGAAAAAATGATTTAAAAAATCCACGCCTCTTGTAGAGCCCTGAAAAAATGATTTAAAAAATCCACGCCTCTTGTAGAGCCCTGAAAAAATGATTTAAAAAATCCACGCCTCTTGTAGAGCCCTGAAAAAATGATTTAAAAAATCCACGCCTCTTGTAGAGCCCTGAAAAAATGATTTAAAAAATCCACGCCTCTTGTAGAGGCCTGAAAAAATGATTTAAAAAATCCACGCCTCTTGTAGAGCCCTGAAAAAATGATTTAAAAAATCCACGCCTCTTGTAGAGCCCTGAAAAAATGATTTAAAAATCCACGCCTCTTGTAGAGCCCTGAAAAAATTATTTAAAAAATCCACGCCTCTTGTAGACCCATGAAAAAAATTATTTAAAAAAATCCACGCCTCTTGTAGAGCCCTGAAAAAATTATTTAAAAAATCCACGCCTCTTGTAGACCCATGAAAAAAATTATTTAAAAAAATCCACGCCTCTTGTAGGTGCTTGGAAAAATTATTTAAAAAATACACATATTTCGCCTCTGGTACCTCTGCTAGTGTGTATGTTTGCCTATTGCATTGATAGAACGATTTTCTTATTAAATTTAATTATTTACTACTTGTCAAACAAGCATTGAATTTGAAAAAGTTTCAATGTGTGATTAAAGTTCAAGTTCAAAATCAGATGACTTAATAATCTCGAAGTAACAAAAAAAAACTTCAATTAATAAAACTATAAATACGCCGAACATCGATATTATTCACACAGTTTTAATTGCTAACTCTCAACGATCGGCAATAGAAGTGAATAAAAAAGTTTAATTGGAAATCTACATGAAATAGATATACGAAAATCCGCAACCCTAAAATGTCTCATCTGAAACCCGCCACCAGCTATACATCTTGCTGCTTACATGAACCAGTGAAAATATTAGCCTCCACGGATAATTTCGCCGATATCAAGCCCAAAACCATTCCCCAAATTTTTCAAGAGAGCTGTGACAAATATAAAAACTACACTGCCTTGGCCTACAAAGATACCAGCCATCAACACCCCTCCTACCAGTGGACAACTCGAAGCTATGAAGAATATTACAGCTACGTTGAAAGATCCGCCCTAGCTTTACTCCATCTCGGTGTGACGCCCCGTTCATCTGTGGCAATTTTATCATCTAATTGTCCCGAATGGTTCTACATCGAATTGGCCGCGTTGCGTATCAATGCCGTAGTAGCCGGTATTTATACAACAAATTCCGCTGAGGCATGTTTTCATGTTTTGCAGACCTCCGATGCAGAGGTAGTGGTGGTAGAGGATACTCAGCAATTAATGAAAATACGAGCGATACGTTCCCGCCTGCCAAAATTAAAAGCGGTAATACAATTATTTGGTCCCTATGATTTTCAAGAAGATGCTTCGGATAAGGGTTATTATTCCTGGCCCGCATTGATGTCATTGGAATTTGGGCAGAACTTGAAAGAGGAGTTGCTACGGCGGGAGCTGGATGTGGCGCCCAACCTATGCGCTCTACTTATATTCACAGTAAGTAATAAAAGTAATTCAGCAAACATTTTCCAAAGAAATATTTTCTATAAATTTTCAATTCAGCAATTTAGATACTTTTTTTGTATAGAAAACTCAATTCAGCAAATTTTTTCTTACGCAATTAGCTATTCACTTAATATTTCGATAAAACTGTCAATTCAGCTAGGTATTTTCTGTATAAAAAATTAATTCAGCACAATTTTATATTAAAAAAAAATGCAATTCAGCAAACATTTTCTCCCGAAAACCTCGATTCAGTTGGAAATTTATGATTAAAAAAGCAATTCAGCAAGATTTTTCTGACAATAACCCTAATTCAGCTAGTTGTTGCCATACAAAGATAATGTATTTTATTGAAAAATGCAATTCAGCTATACACAAACTATATTCAGCAACGATATTCTATAGAATAATCAATATAGGAGACTTTTTCTGCGTAAAAACAAGTTCAGCTCAATTTTCTATTGGAAAAATGCAATTCAGCAAACATATTCTGTGGAAAAAACTCAATTCAGCTAGGAATTTATAATAAAAAAAAGCAATTCAGCACTATTTTTCTGAAAATTGAATTCAGCAAATTTTTGTTACAGAAACAATTCAGTTCAGCAAAATTTTTATAAAAAAATCCATTTCAGATCGAAAATTTTTAAAGGAAAACTCAATTCAGCAAACTTTCCATACAGAAATAACAATTCAGCTACATTTTTATTTATATTTATTAAACTTTTTATAGAGAAAACATCCATTCAGCTAACTTTTTGGTAGGACAAATTTAAATCAGCAAAGTTTGGCTATAGAAAATTTTAATTCAGTCAAGTTTTAAACAGAAATTGTCAATACAGCTATTACTATTTAAAGAAAATTAAATTCAGCCAATTTTGCTTATGGATATATTAATTCAGCTACCATTTTCTTTATAAAAATTCAATTCAGCAAACTTTGTATACAAAAAATCTTAATTCAGCTAACTTATTCTTTGGAAAAATTCAATTCAGCAATGTTTTGTTATTGAAAAATACAATTCAGCTAACTTTTTATAGAGAAAAACTCAATTCATCAATTTTTCATAAAACAACTATCAATTCAGCTACATTTATCACACGAAAACATTAATTCAGCTACGTTTTACTTTATATGTGTTCAATTCAGCAAACTTTAAAAAATTAAATTCAGCAAAGTTTTGTTATAGAAAAATGCAATTCAGCTTACTTTTTACACAGAAAATCTCAATTCAGTTACGTTTTTTTCAAGAAAAACTCTATTCAGCAAACTTCGCATACGAAAAAAACCAATTCAGCTACGTTTTTATTTGAAAAAAAATTTAATTCAGCAAACTTTTTATAAAGAAAACCTTAATTCAGCTAACTTTTTCTGTAGAGAAATTTTATTCAGCAAAATATTTTATAGAACATCTTAATTCAGCTAGCTTGTTATACAGAGAAATGCAATTCAGCTAACTTTTTTTTAATCGAAAATGCAAATTCAGCAATAGAAGAAATACTGCAATTTTTTCTTCTTCTTTCTGTCTTCCCTCTCTCCCATTCTGTGCACAGTCTGGTACTGTGGGCATGCCCAAAGGTGTCATGATATCCCACGATGCCGTACTCTATGCAGTCCATGCCTTGAATAAAAATCTGCCATTTTTAGAACCAGGTCGGGAGTCCTGTATCACCTATTTACCCCTTAGCCATATAGCTTCACAATTCTTCGATATTTTCCTTGGTATGCTGAATGGTGCAGTGGTGTATTTTGCCGATCGCAATGCCATGAAAGGAACCCTCTGTGATACGCTAAAGGTGGTTAGGCCCACATGGTTTTTTGGGGTACCAAGAATTTTTGAAAAGCTTATCGAAAGGCAAAGGAAAATCGAAGCGAACCTGGAAGATGAGGGACAAAGGAAAGCGTTCAAGGGAGCACGCAGAAGCATGCTGAAATATTATGTGGACCAGAACATAGAAGGGTAAGAGCTCAATAAATTGAAGGATGAGGTTTCATTTGAAATTTTATTGCAGCAATCCCAGAACTATATCGCCACCCTGCTGGGCCTCAGAAGTTTGCCATGGACAAAAAATTGCTCTGGGTTTAAATGCCTTAAAAATTTGCTTTGCCGGTGGCGCCCCTGTGTCGGATGACATAAAACGCTATTTCCTCAGCCTTGATTTGCGACTAGTGGAGGCTTTCGGTATGTCTGAGACCTGTGGTGGAGTATGCTATGATTTCCAACGACCGAACTTACATACCAGTGGTCAGGGCATAGGAGATGCTGAATTTAAAATCGACAATCCTGATGGAGAAGGGGAGGGAGAGGTAAGGGCATGAAAAATCAGTTGGGAAGTTTTTCTATTAAATTCCTTCATAATTTCAGATCCTCATAAGGGGGCGTTTCAATTTTATGGGATATTTAAAGGAACCACAAAAAACTAAGGAGGCCTTTACCGAGGATGGCTACATCAGAAGTGGTGATAGGGGCCACCTGGATGCCGCTGGGAATCTTTATATTAATGGGCGCATAAAGGAGGTTATCATTACCTCAGGTGGGGAAAATATATCCCCTATACCGATTGAGGATATTATCAAAAAGGAATTGCCCTGCATTAGCAATGCAATGGTCATTGGGGATAATCGGAAGTATTTAACGGTACTCCTTACAATGAAGGTAAGGGGAAAAAGAAAAAAAATCGTGTATACAAACACTTTAATTTTTACTTTGATAAATTTCAGACTTATATTAATCCCGATACGGGCTATCCAACAAATATTCTCTTACCTGAGGCCATACTATGGCTGGCAAACCTTGGGGTGCACTGTAAAAAATTGGATGATATTCTGAATATTCAATTACCAGAAAGCTTCGAAAATTTCCAACCCAATGGAGCTGAGGTTAGACTTGATTCCAGGGTGTTCCATGGTCTAACGGATGGGATTAATCGATATAATGAACGAGCCCTTTCGAATGCCCAGAAAATTCAATACTTTCAGGTGTTGCCACATGATTTTACCATAGCCACGGGGGAATTGGGTAAGTCGAAAAAATTCTATTTTTTATTAAAAATTTTTTTTTGAAATAATTTTATGTGTTTTTTTTCAGGACCTACCCTCAAAAGTCGCCGAAGTATTGTGCAGAAAAAATATTCGAAAATTATCGATAAAATGTATGAAAAATAAAACTGATTGGATTAAAAAAAAAAAATAGTTTTGTAGCATATCCTTAGGCGTAGATTTTAGCATATCCATAGGGGTGGATTAAAAAAATATATTTATAGCATATACATAGGCGTGGATTTTTTAAAAAGTGTTTTTATAATATCAAGTCCATTTTCTCCAGCTGCATTCGTCATGGATACTTCCCGCGTACTTGGAAGTGTGCCCGAGGGGTGGTGTTACTTAAGTCGCCTAATCGGGTGAGGGGTGTTCCTCGCTCGTATCGGGGCGTAAGTCTTCTTCCAGTTCTTGGAAAAGTGCTGGAGAGGATTATGGTGGCACGGCTTAAGGAATGCTACAGCGAAGGTACGTCCTTATATCAGTTCGGTTTTACCGAGGGTAGAAATACTGTGGACGCGTGGCGGCATGTGCAAGATAGCGTGAACGGGTCAAATTCTAAATATGTCCTTGGCATATTTGTGGATTTTAAAGGCGCATTGTACATCCCTTTATGGGATAGCGTGCTCACAAGGTTGTCAGAGGTCGGGTGTAGAGGGATTGCTCTTTGGACGAGTTATTTTCGGGATAGGAAGGCTTGTGTCGTGGGAGCCAGTGCTTCGGTCTGGAGGGATGTGCAGCGTGATTGCCCACAGGGTTCCATTTAAATGGAATCTAATGATGGATCCTCTGTTGCGGCATCAAGGTCTGTGCATATGCGGATGACTTGCTCATCATGATTGAAGGGGATAGTCGCCTTGAACTTGAAAATCTTGGTGAGCAAGCTATGCAGATTGTGCAGGCTTGGAGTGGAGGTGGCAACCGAGAAGACGGTGCTGATGCTACTGAAAGGCAGGTTGACACGCAGCCGTCCTCCCTGCATTCAAGCCGGTGAACGCGGCATAAGATATTCGTGTACTGTTAAATATCTCGGGATAACGGTGTCAGAGCGTTTGAATCTTCTTCCACACTTCGATCGCTTGAAGGTGAACCCGTTGGGATCATCAGGCGTGTTTTGCGGACTGATTGGGGCTTGGGTAGGCGTTCTGTGCCCATCCTATATGGTGGGCTTTTTGTTGCCTGTGCAACTTATGGTGTACCTATATGGTACAGAACTGCCTCATCTTTCTTTGGGCAGAGGAAGCTCCTTTCGTGTCAGCGGGTCGTAATATTAGCATGTTTGTCAGTGTGTCGCACTGTTTCCACAGAGGCGTTGCAAGTGCTGCTTGGCGCCGCGCCGCTTGATCTTGAAGTGAGATGTAGGGCTATCATGTATAAGCTTAAGCGTGGCTTGTAGTTGGATGAAGATGATTGGCTCAAGCCCTCTGATCTGATGGATGGGGAGAGTAGGCAGTACAGCACTACCCTTCGGGAGTGTATTGTTGATAGGTGGAGGACAAGGTGGACGAACAATGATAAAGTGTGGGTGACGTACGAATTTATTCGTGACGCAACGTTCGTAGTGAACCGGCCAGACTTTCGCTTCGGCTTAAGTACTGGTTTCTTACTGACGGGGCATGGTTCTCTCAGACGGATTTATGTGGGTGTGGGATGACTGAGGACTGAAAGCATATACTGACGGAAAGCTGTTACTATGGTGACATTAGAGATTTTGCAAGTATGGGTATATCGAATGGAGGGGCGGGGTGGGATTTCAGTAGGCCTCTTGAAGACGATCGGACCTTTAGTTGTTTAAGTAGTTTTGCTCGTGAAGCATTTAGGAGAAGGACAGCACATAGTGGAGGTGGTCCTCGTGCTTAGCCCCCTTGCAGGTGGGCTCGGTCGGTTGCACCGGGTGGTGGTGGGTTGGTGCACCGGGTGGCGGTGGGTGATGGTGCGGTTGTTGGCGGAGAGCTGCTGTTGGTGTTGCTGCTGCTGGCTGTCGTCGTTCCGCATCGTGGGAGGTTCACGGTCTCTTTACTTAGCGAGGTTCACTTCTGCTTTTTTGGATGTCGTGTAGGCTGCCCGTGAAGACAGTTTCGTTGATCGTTTGTGTTGTGATGTCCGATGCCGCGGTTCTTTGGGTCCTTTGTGCAGTCCGTGAGGACAGCATGTTAATTTTTTGTGTTGTGTGTATTTGTTCGACGTCGCCACTGCCTGGGGCAAGGTTTTTCCTTGCCGCTTGCGGTTTTTGATTCTGTCGTATATTTTTGTTTGGGATACCAGCCCGGACTTGTGTCGAAATGGGAGAACGGAGGTTTTCAGTAAGAAAGAGAAAAGGCAAAGAAAGAGAAAACCAAACCCCCATAATGTTGACCACGATCTGCGAATCTGCACTTGGAATGTGCGCACGTTGTACAGAACGGGCGCATTTCTCGCTTGGGCGGATGTACTCAAGAAGTACGATATTATTGCCGTACAGGAAATGAGATAGAAAAGGACTGACGTAAACAAATCAGATGATTACAGCCTGTATTATAACTGCCATGAAACGAGACATGAATTTGGCTGCGGATTCATGGTTAACAATAGAATAAATGACGTCGTCTCCAGATTCACTCCTGTAGATGAGGGAATTGCTATTCTGTCGTATATTTTTGTTTGGGATACCAGCCCGGACTTGTGTCGAAATGGGAGAACGGAGGTTTTCAGTACCGCGGTTGTTAGGTGCCCCTTGATCTGTCGGTCCAGCCTGACAGTTGGCTCAGTGGCTCAGCCAATGTGAGGTAGGTCAATAGGCAGGTACTCACACTAAACTCTTCAAGATACTAACCATAGGTGTGGAATATTTAAACATTATTTTTCGGCTACTATCCATAGGCGTGGATTTTTTGAAAATTTTTATATATTTTTTCAAATCCCTGGAAGGATCCGTCTTCAAAGCTGCAACATTGATTTCACTTTTTGATTGTAGTTGGAGGTCTTTCATTTTGTAGCCGCGACGTTGACGCCAATGTCAGCGGCTCCGACAACTCCAACAGTATTAGTTGCATCCTTCTCCGGTATGAGTTTTGCAACAGGGTGCAATGTATGGGCCCGGCCAACAATAACATCCGGGCAATTGTTGCAACATCAGAGAGATGTTTTTTTTTTTCTTTTTTGGTGGAACTGGCATTCTGCCAATTTGTTAAGACCGAAAGGCCTATGTGTTTTGTTTGCCATGTTGCAGCAGAGAGTTGAGGCCTCAAATGTATGTGTGTGTATGTGTGTTCTGGATATATTTTCAGATGACTGTTTATTCTGCCACAAATGTTGAATGGCGAGTTGAGAACATGGCTCAAAACAAATTGCAGTAAAATGGAAACATAATAAAACATTTGCCTTTTGTGCATTTCGGCTGTGTTAGTCAGTTGTGTGTGTGTGTGTGTGTGAGTGGTTGCTTGTGTTTGTGTGGGGATTGTTCCACCAAGTTTGTTTTCATTCTTGGTCCTGTGGTTTGGTACAACTTTCCTGCGTTTGTGGTACAAACAAATTCTTGTCGGTTTTCTACCCGGCCTCGAATTATAACGTAGGATTGTGAGGTTCAAACAGTGGTTCCGAATCGAATTTGGGTACGATAATAAAAATTATTTTCCAAAAAGGATCATTTTTAATTTAAATAATTAATTTTAATTTAAATAATTTCTACTTATTTTTTTTAATAACTTATTTTTGTTGCCTTCATACCACTGTGCCCTGGCTGACCTCTCCTTTTGCAAATAGGGCCTTCTCTCATTCATCTACGACACAAATTCCTCTGAGGTTTGTACCACTTTAATGTTGAATGAATGTTGGATAACAATAAAAACAAATTATAGTTTGAGCCAACAAAAGCTGATAAAAAATGAAGTTAATTTAAAATATTTTTTTTTTTGCAACAACAACAAAAAAATATTCAATGCAACAAAAAATTTTATATTGTTGCAAAAACTCGAAATTTCAGAAAGCTAAGGCACACAGAGCCATAGCCGGCAGCAATGAATTTGAAGATATTAAGTTTAAGCTATGAAAGTTAAATTTGTTTGCGATTTTTAAATAATTTTTTTCACGGGCCACAAGAGGCTTGGATTTTTTTCGTGGACCACAAGAGGCGTGGATCTTTTAAATAACTTTTATTCGAGGGCCACAAGAAAAGTGGATTTTTGAAATAATTTTTTTGAGTAGAGAACAGGCGGGGATTTTTTAAATATTTTTTTTTTTTGTGGACCTAAAACAGGCGTGGATTTTTTAAACCATTTTTTCTTTTTGTAGTTCTGTTTTAATATTTCCCTATTCGACAACCTGGCGTAGGAGATGATAGATACCAAGCAACGGCTCTGATTGGCTTTAACATGGCGAAGTCCAGGCTTATCTTGGCCCCACTTTCATCTCAATTGTGGACACTGACCATCCCGCGGTACCACCTGTGGAGCTATTTTCATCACCCGATGAAATATTGAGTTAATATGTGCCGCGAATTCACCTATACAAAATGGGTTGAGGCGTCAGATTAGTTGCCCTCTCTCGGAAAAACAAAACCCCCTAATGTTGACCACGATCTGCGAATCTGCACTTGGAATGTGCACATGTTGTACAGAACAGGCGCATTTCTCGCTTGGGCGGATGTACTCAAGAAGTACGATATTATTGCCGTACAGGAAATGAGATAGAAAAGGACTGACGTAAACAAATCAGATCATTACAGCCTGTATTATAACTGCCATGAAACGAGACATGAATTTGGCTGCGGATTCTTGGTTAAGAATAGAATAAAAGACGTCGTCTCTAGATTCACTCCTGTAGGTGAGGGAATTGCTATAATCCGTATAAAAGTGAAGTTCTTCAGTCTCATTTGCGCCCATGCTACGACCGAACATAAAGATGAACAGACCAAAGACATATTTTACGAGCGCCTAGAAACAGCATATAATCGCTGCCCTGGCCATGACATTGAAATTTTGCTAGAAGATTTTAATGCAAAAATCGGAAGTAAGAATATCTTTGGCCCCACCGTCGGAAAATTCAGCCTCCATGAAGAAACATCAGATAACGGCATGAGGTTGATTGACTTCGCGGCAGCAAAAAACATGGTAGTTAGCAGCACCAGATTCAAGCATCTCGATATACAAAAGGTCACCTGGATTTCTTCCGATCGAACAACGAGAAATCAAATTGATCATGTTGTGATAGACGGAACGTATTCATCCAGTGTATTAGACGTTCGATCAATCCGAGGAGGGAATATCAATTCGGACCACTACCTTGTAGCAGCCAAGGTTCGCACTTGTCTGAATGTTGCAGCAAAGGTGCGATCTAACACAACACGGAAACTCGACGCCGAAAAAGCTGCAAACACAATAGGTAGCAGAGGCCTACTCCGCTCAACTTATCCACATCAGGGTTAGCCAACAATACATATGCAAACTGCTATGATTGTGTTGGACACACGCATAGATCCGTTGGGAGAGTAATTTTCGCTCTCTCGGTACAGATCGTCTATGTTAAAGCATTGCAAAGCATACGACATGTTCAATGTCGAGAATAATGTTGAGTTCGAACACAGAACTGAGATTGTATTGGTACTCTCCCAAAGCGCCCACGGGCGCCTGTTTGGTGAACAGTGATCCACATGCTTGACGAAAGCACTTCTTTCCCAATAATAGTATAGAAGCACAATGTCAAACAAATGCCCACTCCCTACAAACTACAGCTAAAGCAACACTTGGGTACCAACAACCACCATCAAGAAATCCGTGCTAAAATCTTGAGTGTCGTAATGTTAAAAACACATCGCATAGGCAACCCTGCAGACAGTAGTAACACGTAATGTGATGGAGAATTATCGGGAGAAAAGGAGAGAGGAGAAACGTGTTTTCAGAGAAAAAAGAAGAAAGAACATGAGCGTGAGCAAAGCGAGATGTACAGGAGTCAGAATGAAGTCCGAAAATTTTACCAACGGGTAAAACACCAAACCGAAGTTTTTGGTGCAGGCACATCCTCCTCTAGAGATGAAGAAAGAAACCTGGTGACAGATACAGACAGCGTGTTGACTATCTGGAAGGAGCATTTTGAAAAACATCTGATATCAAATAGTAGCGGTGAAGAGGATACCTCAGAACCAATAATAGATGACGGCATAGAGTGTATACCACCAAGCCAAGATGAAGTCAGAACAGTTATCAATAGGCTGAAGAATAATAAAGCAGCAGGTACCGATGGGTTACAAGACGAACTATTCAAGTCTGGTGGTCAGATGCTGGTCAGGAGCATGCACCGGCTGATTAGTACAATTTGGCTAGAATAATGCATGCCCAATGATTGGAACCTCAGCATCCTTTGTCCCGTGCACAAAAAAGGAGTCAAGACGATATGTGGAATAAGTCTCCTTCGCATCGCATATTAAGTGCTATGCAGCGTGCTGTGTGAACGACTGAAGCCAATAGTCAATGACATTATTGGGGCATACCAGTGCGGCTTCAGACCTGGCAAATCCACCATTGACCAGATTCTCAGTTTGCGCCAAATCCTGAAAAAAACCTCACGAAAATCACATCGACACAAACTACCTATTCGTCGACTATTAAGCCGCATTTGGCAACCCTATCCGTTCAGAGGTGTATAAAGTCATGTCTGCGTTTGGCATTCCTGCAAAATTAATAGGGCTATGCAGGATAAGTTTAAGTGGTACAAGGTCAGCAGTTAAAATCAGAGCCCTTCAATACCGAACGAGTATTCAGACAAGGTGACAGTTTGTCGTGTGACCTTTTTAACATCCTGCTGGATAAGGTCATACGAGAGGCAAAAGTGAACAGAAATGACACTCTGTACACCAAACAACACATGTTACTCGCCTACGCCGATGACATCGATATAATGGGTGGAACATTGAGATCGGTAACAGCCACCTTTAAAAAAATTAAGAAGGAGTCTGAAAATGTGGGTCTGGCAGTGAACGACGAGAAGACAAAGCTGATGGTATCAACGCGCAAGACGTCGTCCAGTCGACTCGGACCAACTGTGGAACTTGAGAACTACAAACAACACAAGTTACTCGCCTACGCCGATGACATCGATATAATGGGTGGAACATTGAGAGCGGTAACAGCCACCTTTGAACAAATTGAGAAGGAGTCTGCCAAAGTGGGTCTGGCAGTAAACGGTGAGAATAACAAGCTGATGGCATCAACGCGCACGACGTCCAGTAGACTCGGACCAACTATGGAACTTGAGAACTACAGCTTCGAGGTAGTCAAAGATTTAATATATCTTGGTACCGCCATAAACAAAACGAATGGCATCAGCTATGCTACTATGGTCTGAGCAAACAACTCAAGAGCAAGGCCACATCCCGCCAGGCCACACTCACACTTTACAAGACGCCGATACTAACTGTTTGCGTAGCAATATGAAAAAATAAAAATAAATGAAACAAAAGGAGTTAGAATTTTGTTGTCAATATTGACAGTGGGTTTTATTGAAAATTAATTAGAAATATTATCGTAAATAATATAACTTACAAAATTTTGTGTGATGGCTGGACGTAATCCAAAACGAGAAGTAAAGTGACGTTTAAAGCAACGAGAGAAGCGAGAGAGTTGCAAAGTGGCGCTTAATCGTAGATGTCACTCGTTAGAATTTGACAATGCATATTTGTGATGGAAATCACAAAGATGCATACAAATAGTATGTAGTCAAATTCTAACGTACAAAAAGAATGAAATTAATAAAAAATGTGTTTAGATTAAACATTTGCCGCCGGCCTTGCAACATCTCACTATGTTGCAATTTAATTATTCAAAATTCACAATAAAATATATTTATTCAATTAAATTTTTTTTATAATTTTTTTCAAAAAACAATTTGTGCAAAAAACCTCTGGACGGGCAAGCTTTCTGGTGAAGACTCAAACAGAATTCACATGGGGCATGGACCCGACACAATCCATCCGAAGATGGTCAGTTGGGCCCATAGGCTTCCTGGTGTTGTATAGGTCTGTGTCTTCATGATTTTAGGGTACACTTCGGCACCCAACACCAAGGCAACCCGTGACGCTCGGAAGAATTGCGGATCGGCTAGCATCATACCTTCAAATTGCGAAGCTGCGTCCGCTGAAGCGGATTCGGTGGGAGAAACCAAGTGGGTGAGGTTCATCACTCGGGCAGACACCAACAACTTGGTCGACGAATGGTAGGACGAGCCCAACGAGATCTGGGAAAATAGATCGGGTCCTACGGGCATGGAAGGTAGTCGCAACGATTGGACCAATGAACTGCATATACGGCTGTTACCTGCACATGGGTCCAAAAGTGCTCGGACGGGGCCCCATCGTGAACCCAAGAAAAGTTGAGCGACAATGGTAGGGCCCAACGTAACAATTGGCTGTATTGCCAGACTACGGACGGGGTTCACTGGAGTCGGTGGAACGGACGGACCAGCAGAAGCGGACGGACGTTTACGTCTATGGGAACGCGGACGACTATTCCTTGCGGAAGGAGAAGAGGGATCGGACGGATGAAGTAGGGTGTGGTGTCTGCCCTTGCACTCTTCGCATGTTGATGCAGTCCGGCAATTCCGGAGCACGTGACCGGCACCCAAACAATTGGAACAAACGTGTAGTTTGACCACGGTCCGGATGCGCTTATTTAGTGGCAGCCTCTTAAAGCTACCACAATGCCTGAGATGGTGCTTCTGATGGCACATACGACACTTCCTGGAACCTGCGGAGCCCTCACATGCATTCGCCATTGGGTCGCTTCCAGAGGAGCGTACATCGGAACCAGCAGGTGCAGTCTCCCGTAGAGGAGCTGCTGGCTCAGAAGACATCCCGGTCACAGCAGGTTGGACTACTAAAACCTCGGCGGGAGCAAGCTCATTACGAGGAGCAGCGGCTGCAGCTTCGGCATTGTTTTCATTTGCTGGAGTGGGGTCCAGATCGGTGAGCGGAACCATAATAATATCGTCATCTCTGTCCTCATCCGACATGGGGACATCATCCTCATAGTCAGGCAGAGGAGTGGCAACCATCTCATTTAAATTTTCCATTCTACGAAAAAATAGAGAGGCTGCGAATTTAAGAAATTTAAACAATTTTTAATTGGTCAGAATGACCAACTTGGCTACTGGTCGTCTTACAATCCCGTTTTCCGTTTTTACATCGACTACTCTAACGCGACCGTCGGTACCGGGATAAACATTAGTTACACGACCTAATTTCCACGCGGTGGGAGGTAATTGTTCGTGACGAATTACTACAACATCGTCCGTTTGTATATCGCGCTCGGGATACTGCCATTTATAACGTTTATGGAGACTTTTAAGGTACTCTTCTTTCCACCGGAGGCAGAATTGCTGAGTAAGCGCTTTTAATTTACGATACCGATTGACGATATGCAAGGGAGATTCTTCGATTAATGGTTCGGCAGGAGCCAGAATAGGAGACCCTATTAGAAAATGACCTGGAGTTAATGCTATCGGATTTTCTGCACAATCATTCATAGGACACAATGGCCTTGAATTTAAACAAGCTTCAATTCGAGAAAGTATCGTTGATAACTCCTCGAATGTATATTTAAAGTGACTAGCATGTTTACGAAAATGGATTTTAAAACTTTTAACTGCAGCTTCCCAGAGCCCACCCATATGTGGTGCTCCAGCTGGGATGAATTTCCATAAAAGCTGCTGGTGGTTATAATGTGAACAAATCCTATCACGACTTTCCAGAAATACAATTTTGAATTCTCGATCTAACTCTCTTGAAGCGCCGACAAAGTTGGTACCATTGTCGGAAAATATAGTTCTAGGGCACCCACGCCGTGAAATAAATCTATGAAAAGCGGCCAAAAATGTTGCCGTTGACAAATCTGATGTAGCTTCAAGATGAATTGCTTTCGTAGAAAAGCAAACAAATACACATACATAGCCCTTCGTGATTTTACAATATCGACCTGTGAAATATTTGATTTCAAAAGGGCCAGCGAAATCTACGCCGGTAGTTTCAAATGGTCTTGTGATGGCTGTTCTCTCCGGAGGCAGAGATGCCATAATTTGGGAGCATGACCTTTTTTTCTCTAGTAAACAAGGTTTACATTTCCTAATGATTTTACGAATTAACGAAGTGGCTCGAGGTAGCCAATATTGCATGCGTAACATGCGCAAAACTAATTGAATTCCACCGTGAATGGAAATATTGTGCAAATTTTCAACTAAAAGAAGTGAAAGTTTAGAGTGGTAAGGTAATAAGATTGGATGTCTTTCTGAATATACTAAAGTTGGGGATTGAGCTAAACGTCCATTGAGACGCATAACGCCTTTATCGTCTAGAAAAGGATTCAATGGTAAAAGGGAACTTTTAGAATCTATCGACCTGCCATTCAATAAACTGTTATACTCTTCTGCATAGTGGACTTTCTGAGCTATCATAACAAGACGTAATCTAGCCATGTTTATTTCAGAACTTGTAGGATATTTTTCATGAAAAGAATGTCGACCTTTATGCGATGGATGTGTTTTATGGAAGAAGCGGTATACCATCGCTATAGCGCGTAACGCTTTATCTAAATTGGAAAAATCTTCTAAAATATCCTGAAAATGCGAAAAGAAGGAAACGTGGCACTTTATAGTGCGCTTTTCAATATCTGTATCTAGTGCCGATGAATCTTGAATATCCCATTGGGAACTATCTTGGCGAAGCCAATGTGGCCCATGCCACCAAATTTGTGACGATGACAACTCCAACGGAGAAATACCTCGACTGCCTAAGTCAGCAGGATTGTCTTCAGATCGCACGTGATGCCAATTGCTCTGACCAACATTTTCATGAATCCTGCATACCCTATTAGCAACAAATGTCGACCATGTGGAGGGGGTTTTCTTTAACCAGGAAAGGACGATCGTAGAATCGGTCCAACAATAAACTTTTTGAAAAACTATATCAATTTGAGCTGCAATTACTTTATATAATTCTGATGCTAAAACTGCACCACACAATTCTAGCCTGGGAAGTGAAATTGATTTTATTGGGGCTACTTTTGTTTTGCTGGAAAGCAGAAAAGTGGAAATTTCACCATTTGATTCAATTATACGGATGTACACCACCCCCGCATATGCCTTCTCTGAGGCATCAGAAAAAATATGAAGTTCGGCTACACAATCAGGCTTATATTTGACCCAGCGAGGTATTTGAATAGAATTAACACCCTGATATGTTTCAACGAATTTCTGCCACTCTTTTTCCGTCGAATACGGAAGAGAATCATCCCAATCAATTTTGTCAAGCCAAATGCGTTGCATAATAATTTTTGCTACTATAATTACTGGGCTTAACCAACCTATAGGATCAAATAATTTAGCAATTGCAGAAAGCACTTCCCGTTTTGTATAATTATGTTTGTGGACCAGAGGCTTTACATTAAAGTAAAAAATATCCAATTGAGCATTCCATCTAATGCCCAGAGGTTTGGAACTACTTGTTTCCACGAAATTAAGTATTTGAGAATCTATTAAATATTCGAGGGGAAGTGGCTCTAGGATAGAGCGGACATTAGATGTCCATTTTCGCAATTCAAATTTGGCGGAACCTAAAGCACTAATTAGTTGGTCTCTTGATTTATGCGCAGTCTCCAAATCATGATATCCCGTCAAGACGTCGTCAACGTACATGCACTTCCGTAGGATATGTGCAGCATGAGGGAATTGAGATTCAATATCATCGGCCAACTGTAATAACGTTCGAATAGCTAAATAGGGAGCGCAATTAACTCCAAACGTTACCGTCTGTAGCTCATAATCTTGGATAGGATTATTGGGAGAATCCCTGAAAAGAATTCTCTGGAGACCCGTGTGGCTTGGATGTACTCGTATCTGACGATACATTTGAGTAATGTCACAATTAAAAACATATTGATATAATCTCCATCGTAAAATTAGGAGGACCAAGTCAAGTTGAAGAGTCGGACCGACGTGTAAAATGTCGTTGAGGCACCCGTAGTTTTGTAGTTTGTTTGTCTGGGTTTATGACCGGATGATGAGGCAGATAACAAACTGTAGAATTTGTCGACGTAGTCGAAACTGGCCTCATATGTCTAAATTTAAATATTCAAGTCTAATATTTAAATATTCGAAGGAAGTAGACAATTCGTCCTCGAATGTCCGAGATCTAATTGGAAGAGATACCACGTATCTGCCATTAGAGTCCTTATATATTGTGCGCTTATAATTATCTTCACAGTATTGGTCCGAAGGAGACAATAAAGTGCGCTTTGGAATTTCTTCTAAATTCCCAAAAACGAAGGATAGTCTGGTTAAGATTATCTTCGGAGAAAATGTAACATTT
>NW_026879385.1:0-26707 GCF_032173495.1 Musca vetustissima
TATGACCCTTAAAAAATATCATTAAAAAATCCACGCCTATATATGACCCTTAAAAAATATCATTAAAAAATCCACGCCTATATATGACCCTTAAAAAATATCATTAAAAAATCCACGCCTATATATGACCCTTAAAAAATATCATTAAAAAATCCACGCCTATATATGACCCTTAAAAAATATCATTAAAAAATCCACGCCTATATATGACCTTTAAAAATATAATTAAAAAATCCACGCCTATATATGACCCTTAAAAAATATCATTAAAAAATCCACGCCTATATATGACCCTTAAAAAATATCATTAAAAAATCCACGCCTATATATGACCCTTAAAAAATATCATTAAAAAATCCACTTTAAAAATATATTAAAAAATCCCTAAAAAATATATAAAAAATCCACCCTATATATAAAAAATATCATTAAAAAATCCACGCCTATATATGACCCTTAAAAAATATCATTAAAAAATCCACGCCTATATATGACCCTTAAAAAATATCATTAAAAAATCCACGCCTATATATGACCCTTAAAAAATATCATTAAAAAATCCACGACCCTTAAAAATATCTATATATGACCCCTTAAAAAATATCATTAAAAAATCCACGCCTATATATGACCCTTAAAAAATATCATTAAAAAATCCACCCCCTATAATAGACCCTGAAAAATATTAATAAAAAACCACGCCTATAAAAAGTATTATATGAAAAGTCCACGCCCATAGTAAAACCTGAAAAAATATGATTTAAAACATCCAAGCCTATATATGACCAGAAAACCCTTGAAAATATTTCGCCTTGTTTAATGTGAAACCCTACCTCAATATTATAGAGCATCAAATACGTGTCCTTTTCCACATACATACTAACAAAAACCTATTACCTTTTTATGTGATTTAATTTGAATTTGTAATTAGGCACAAATGTTATATTCCAACATTTGACACATACCTTGCCTTCCTTGCTGTGCTGCCGGAGATCTGGAATAAAACACACACTCCGATGCTAAGCAAAGTAATCATCAACATCAAAATTAGAATGGCAAAGCAGACAAACAGTAAAAATTCAAAAACAACAAAAGTAAAAACCTTAAAATGTGTCATTAACTGACATATTCAATGAAGTGAGGGATGGGGGAGGGGTACTCAAAAGTCCCCCTGTGTCCTTCATTTCAGTTACTGCAATGATGTCAAGTAACCGTGTGGGTGCTTGGACATTAAACAAATAAAACATTAACTTGTATGTCTGTTTGTTAGTATCCTGCAGTTATTTTTAAGGTGTGATTAAAAATATTAAAATTAATTTTTTTGTCACACGAAATGTTTGTTTAGTTTTTTTTTTTTTTTTGGTCTGTTGGCCATTAAAAATATTAAATGGCCTGTGGTCAGCAAGGATATTTGATTAAATTTTAGATAAGGGATGTAATACCATAACAACTGATGAAGCCGACCTATTTTATTTATCCACAGTGTACATTGATGAGGGAATGTTGTTGTCTTTTTTCTTGGAATTTTTAATGAAATTGATTAAAAAATCTCTTTCTAGAAACTAAGTTCTGATTTTGAATGTTACCCGCCATGAATCATCTGATTATCATCATGAATACAAAACTAAAGGGGCGGCATAAAATTACTTAACAAAAGAGTAATAAATTTCAATTATATACTTAAAAAGCCGGCTAAACATAATCATGTGTGTCTGCGAATAAATCTACACAGACAACAATAACAACAAAATTAAAAATAATTTCGAATTATAAAATCAGGAGGATGAAAATAAAAAAGAAAATTATATGGCGTGTATTTTTTAAATATTTTTTTTCAGGGTCTGTACAAGGCGTGGATTTTTTAAATAAAATCTTTCAGGGTCTATACAAGGCGTAGATTTTTTAAATAAATTTTTCAGGGTCTATACAATGCTTGGATTTTTTAAATATTTTTTCAAGGACGTGTAGAAGGCGATAATTTTTTAAACAATGTATTTCAAGGACCTGTAGGAAGCGATCATTTTTTAAACAATATATTTCAAGGACCTGTAGAAGGCGATCATTTTTTAAAAAAAATATATTTCAAGGGCCTGTATGTTTAAATAACTATTTTTCAAGGTTCTATAAAACGCGTATTAATTTTACAAGTTTTCTTTAAGGCATATACAGGGTGGCCCATAAAAGACTGACGTATTGAAAATAACTGTACTTTTTTATACACTTCACCACACTGTGGTACAGGGGTATTATGTCTTTGTGCATATGTTTGTAACAGGCAAAAGAAAACGAGATAGACACATGGTTCCTTTTGAGAATATACATAGAATCACTTTCTAAGTCGATTTATGCATGTCACTTATTTGGCCCAAAAGACGAATCCTATTGAAATTGGGAAAAATCGGTTCAGATTTAGATATAGCTCCCATATATATTTTGGTCCGATTTAAAGAAAATGGTGTTCCAAAGTGCCTATACATAATTCGATTTGTACGAAATTTGGTATAGCGTAATGAATTATGTCTAGAATAATGTGTGTTAAGTTTCCCGAAAATCGGTCTAGATTTAGATATAGCTCCCATATATATTTTCGTCCGAATTAAAGAAAATGGTGTTCCAAAATGCCTATACATAATTCGATTTGTACGAAATTTGGTATAGTGTAATGAATTATGTCCAGAATGATGTGTGCTAAGTTTCCTGAAAATCGGTGCAGATTTAGATATAGCTCCCATATATATTTTCGTCCGATTTAAGATAATTGATGCACCAAAGACACTATATGTCTTTCGATTTGCACGAAATTTGGTATAGTGTACTGAATTAAGTCTAGAACAATGTGTGTCGAATTTCATGAAATTCGGGTTATTAGTTTTTGAGTTATCGTGCCCGCCATTCGCAAAAACGCTGTTTGGAGAAAAACGCGTTTAAAGTTTGAGAAGCCCTCTTGCCATCACTTGATGTTAACGCAATAAATCGGCTATATCTTCAAACATTTTTGAGAGGATAGGAGGTCTCTTTAAGTTTGAAATATGGCATACTCTCATGGTGACTCTCTTAACCGCATTTTCCATTACTGCCCGTAGAGTTTCTGGTTCCAAGTTACTTATTTCTGCTTGAATGTTGTACTTAAGCTCTTGAATTGTTTGGGGTTTATTGATATACCTAACTCCCTTCGAATAGCCCCACAAAAAAGTCTTGAGCGGTCAAATCTGGTGAACGTGGTTGGCCTCCAAAATCACAATTTCTGAAATTATTCGAATAGCATATTGCAGGCGTAATTGATGGTCATGGGGAGCAGTTGCTGTGCCATTTGAATTTTATACGGAAACATTTTAAGATAACGCTTCAAAATTCTTTGCAGGGATATTCTGGAGATTCCCAATTGAGTACAACGACGACGAGTAGAGACAGATGGCCTCCAAAACTGTTTCATTGCGCACAGATCGACCTCTTCCTCTTCCTGGAAGATCTAACACTCTTCCCTGTTCCTCAAAACGGGAGACTAAGTTACTAATCATGTTGTGACTGTTCGGACATTAAAATGGCAACGATAATTTAGTTGAGTTTTAATAATTTATCTTCCAGAGGAATAAAAAAAAAGAGAAAAAAACAGATTTTGAAGCGCTTCTTCACATAAATAACATGAAAAAGACAAAACAAAAACATATTAAAAACAAAAAGTCTTTTTTGGACCACCCTGTAGATGACAATGATTTCTAAATAAAATTTTTTCAATGTTAGAAGCTTTGGATTTTTATACCCTACACAACTATGTTGTCAGGGTATTCTAGCTTTGTGCAGCCCCAAGAGTTTGTAACGCCGCGAAGTATTGGTCCTAGATCCACCTTTAAGTATACCGACGTTACATCTCGACTAGCTGAGTCGATCTAGACATGTGTGTCCGACCGTCCGTCCATTATAATTTGTAAACACGATACAGGCCACAGTTATGGACCAATCTTCACGAAATTTTGCATGTAGGATGAGTTCTGGCCAATGATGTTTTTGGAAAGTTCTGGCTATTGTTTTTTGTGAAAGATCAGTTAATATTTAGGGGATGAAATGGACCAAATACTAAATTTTTGTCTGATTTTCTGGTCGCTCTAGAGGTCGCAATTATGGTCCAAACATCGCGAATTTTTACATGGAGAAGGGGATTGGGCCAAAGAATAAGCATGCCTGTTTTGATAAAGATCGGTCAAATGGTTTAGAGGGTCAAATGGATCCTGACTTTTGTGTGACAATTGACAAAATTTGTATTCTATCGCGTATAGATTTACCCCTGAATGGCATAGACCCAAGAAGTTGACAATATATCCAAGAGAAGTGGTTGGTCTTCAAATTGATACCAATTATATTGTCGTATGTACTCGAATGTGGAAGTTACACTAAAATATTTACAGGTGCTTACGTACTGAGATATTATTAGGTAAATCATTACCACACTGGAGGGCGGAAATATAGTGCTGTATGTTTTGAAATGTTCCATGATGTTCCAGTTATGGTCAAGGATAACGCCTGTAATTTTCGATGATGATCAGATAATAATTTTGGGATGAAGTGGACCGAAATCTGTTTTTAGTTTTTTTTCGAGTCCATCTATAGGCCAAAATTATAATCCGAACATCACAACACAACCCACGGTGAAGGGAATATGGACAAGTAATTAGAAGGACTGTACTGAATAGAAGAGGGGCTATTGACCTATAATAGGGCAAGAGGGTGGAACTACCACGAAATATTGCATATGCACGGAATAAAAATCCGCAGAATGTTAGAGTTTCGTGTGTAGATTATCGTATTGTCGGCCCCGTCTGACTATACTGCTCCGCTCACTGTTTTTAAAATATTTTTTTCTAAGGGGTATATAAGGCATGGATATTTTAAAGACTATTTCTCTAAGGCCTATACAAGGCGTGGATTTTTTAATGAATATTTTTTCAAAGGCACATAGAAGGTGTGGATTTTTTTAATGAATATTTTATCAAGGGCACAAAGAAGGCGTCGATTTTTTAAAGACTATTTTTCAAGGGTCCATAGATGGTGTGGATTTTTAAAGAACATTTTGTCAAGAGCCTATAGGTCGCGTGGAATTTTTAAAGAACATAGGACGCGTTGATTTTTACAGAATATTTTTCAAAAGCGCGAATTTTTTAAGAACTTTTTTCAAGAACCCATAAAAGGCATGGACTTTTTAAAGATTTTTTAAGGACCCATAGAAGGGCCATTAAAAATATTATTTTAAAGGCCCATAAAAGGTGTGGATTTTTTAAAAATATTTTTTAAAAGCCAAGGCTTGAATTTTTAAAGAATATATTTCAAGGGTCCTTTAACAACTCGCCATTTTCAAGTACCTCATAAAAATCAAAGTATTTCTTTTCCACTACCTACAAAAATAAAAAAACATTCTGTCTATAGAAATTCAAGTTGTCATTAAATACAAATATCAAATGACGACTGTGTTTCATTTTTTTTTTATTTTCATCAAATCACTCATAGAGGCAACAGCATGGGTTCCATTATCTTTTTTTCTGAATAAAAAAAAACTATAATAAGAATTGAATCACTGCTAACAAAAATGTTTTGCATGACAGATTTTCTTCCAGCTGAATGAATTGATTTAACGATTTCATCAATGCTAACAAAATACGCGACTCACAAGAATATTTTTTATACGAATTCAAAATACAGAAATCATTTTCATAGCCATTATTCGTGGCGTATTCCCTCAGACATTCATAAATCAAATTAATAAATATTGAATATATATTTTTTTAATGAATTTTAATGTTCCATATTAAAGCTCGAAAATCCAAAAAAAAGTTTCTGTAAAATCCGCGCTTCACCTAAGGATACTCCCTCTAAAAATCCCAGCATATAGGATCATGCTCCTTTAGGATTTTTTTAGTATCTTCCTTTATGATAACGATATCTCTTTGTAGTTAACACCATTTTACGTGTGTTTGTCATTCCATTAAATATAATGGTAATGAATGAAAGGAAGATACATATTAACTGAAGATGGCTAAGAATATGCGGCTTAAGCTAATGAGCTAATAACTAAATGCAAATAATTAAAGTGGGTTAACAAAGACTACTACTCGTAAGAAGTAACATATGCAGAATCAACATGTTTTAAAATGTACTACTCCACATACATGAATGTAACATTATAAGTTAAGGACTTCCTGGAAAACTTTATTCCTTTAAAGGAAGGCTTATATAATATTTTTTTCCAGGGCATGATTTTTTAAATAATTTTTTTTCGAGACCTATAGAAGGAGTAGTGGTGGCGTTGGGGATGATAGATACCAAGCAACGGATTTTTTAAATATTTTTTTAGAGACCCATAGAAGGATTAGGGCATCCCCTATGATACATACCAAGCAACGGCTCAGATTGGCTTTAACATGGCTTATCTTGGTCCCTCTTTCATCTCAATTATGGACACTGACCTCCCCGTGGTGCCACCTGGGGTAGCTATTTTCATCTCCCGATGGAATAGTGCCGCGAGTTCACCCATAAGAATTATAAAAAATGGGTTGAGGCGGCGGGTTAGTTGCCCACTCTCGGAAAATCCAACCTACTATGAACCAGTGGGCGGAGCAGTATAGTCGGACGGACGACCATATGATACCTTACACAAGCTCCACGAAAATCTATCTTTCTGTGGTTATATATTCTGAGCATGAAAAATATTTCTTGACCGACAAGAGTTCAACAAATATTACTAATATTCAGTAAATCCCCTCTAATTACTTGTCCAGATTCCCTTCACCGTGGGTTGTGTTATGGTGTTCGGCTTTATTTTGGCCTACATATTTACTCGAAGAAGACACAAAAAATTAAGTTTTCGGTCCACATCATCTCAATATTATTATCTGATAATCACCGAAAAAAAAATTCAAAGCGATCCGCGCTGTATTTCCACATCTAGTGTGGTAATGTATTACTAAATAATATCTGAGTACGTAAGCACCTGTAAATATTTAAATGTAACTCCCACATCCGAATACATACAACAATATAATTGGTATCAATTTAAAGGTCAACCACTCCTCTTGGATATAATATCAACTTCTCGGCCCTATGTCATTCAGTAAGGCTCTATGTCACAAAAGTAAGGGTCCAATTGACCCGTTAAATATTGACCGATCTTTATCAAAACAGACATGCTTATTCTTTGGCCGAATTCCCTTCTCCATGTAGAAATTCGCGATGTTTGGGTCATAAATGCGATCTCTAGAGCGACCATAAAATGAAATAAAAATTTAGTTTTTGGTCCATTTCATACCCTAAATAAACATACGACAACGGCAAAGGAGGTTGATTGACTTCGCGGCAGCAACAAACATGGTAGTTAGCAGCACCAGATTCAAGCATCTCGATATACACAATGCCACCTGGATCTCTTCTGATCAAGCAACGAGAAATCAAATTGATCATGTTGTGATAGACGGAAGGCATTCATCCAGTGTTATAGACGTCCGATCGATCCGAGGAGCGAATATCGATTTGGACCATTACCTTGTGGCAGCCAAGGTACGCAAGAGTCTTAATGTAGCAGCAAAGGTGCGATCTAACACAACACGGAAACTCGACGTCGAAAAGCTGCAAACACAACAGGTAGCCGAGGCCTACTCCGCACAACTTACCCACCTGCTTGACGAAAGCATTTCTTGTCCCGATAATAGTATAGACGCACAATGGCGAAGAATTGTCCACTCCCTGCAAACAGCAGCAAAAGCAACACTTGGGTACCAAAAACCACCACCAAGAAACCCATGGCACTGATGTGAAAAACGCAGGGTATAGGGCAACCCTGCAGACAGTAGCAACACGTAATGTTATGGAGAATTATGGGGAGAAAAAGAGAGAGGAGACACGTGTTTTAAGAAAAAAAGAAGAAAGAACAAGAAATACGTGAACGTGAGCAAATCGAGATGTACAGGAGTTAGAATGAAGTTCGGAAATTTTACCAAAGAGTTCTTTTATATCAGTGTTATTTGCGCCCATGCTCCGACCGAAGATAAAGATGAACAGACCAAAGAAATATTTTACGAGCGCCTAGAAACAGCATATGACCGTTGTCCTAGCCGTTGCAAAAATCAGAAAGGAAAATATCTTTTTCGGAAAATTAAGCCTTCATGAAATAACATCCGACAACGGCAACGGAGGTTGATTGACTTCGTGGCAGCAAAAAACATAGTAGTTTGCAGCACCAGATTCAAGCATCTCTATATACACAAGGCCACCTGGATCTCTCCTGATCAAGCATCGACAAATCAAATTGATCATGTTGTGATAGACGGAAGGCATTCATCCAGTGTTTTAGACGTCCGATCGATCCGAGGAGCGAATATCGATTGGGACCATTACCTTTAGCAGCAAAAGTGTGATCTAACTCTACACGGAAACTCGACGTCGAAAAGCTGCAAACACAACACGTAGCCGAGGCCTACTCCGCTCAACTGATTGACGAATAGTATAGAAGCACAATGGCGTAAAACACCAAACCGAAGGCTTTGGTGCAGGTACATCATCCTGTAGTGAAGAAGAAGGAAACCTGGTGACAGATACAGACAGCGTGTTGAGGATCTGGAAGGAGCATTATGAAAAGCTTCTGGTGTCAAATAGTGGCGTTGAAGAAGATACCCCAGAACCAATAAGAGATGATGGTATAGAGGGTATACCACCTAGCCAAGATGTGGTCATAAAAGCAATTAATTTGCTCAACAACAATAAAGCAGCAGGAGCCGATGGGTTACCAGCCGAACTATTCAAGACTGCTGGTCAGGAGCATGCACCAGTTAATTAGTACAATTTGACTAGAAGAATGCATGCCCAATGATTGGAACCTCAGCATCATGTGTCCCGTGCACAAAAAAAGGAGACAAGACGATATGTGCCAACTATAGAGGAATAAGTTTCCTTCCCATCGCATATAAAGTGTTATCCTGTGTGCTGTGTGAATGATTGAAACCAGTGGTCAATAACATCATTGGACCGTACCAATGCGGCTTCAGACCCAACAAATCCACCATTGACCAGATTTTCACTCTGCGCCAAATCCTGGAAAAGACCCACGAAAAACTCTTCGACATATACCACCTATTCGTCGATTAGAAAACAGCATTCGACAGCCCTATCCGTTCAGAGGCGTTTAAAGCCATGTCTACGTTCGGCATTCCTGCAAAATTAATACGGCTATACAGGATAACTTTAAGTGGCACAAGGTCAGCAGTTAGAGTAGGAAAGGACCTATCGAAGCCCTTCAATACCGAACGAGGATTCAGACAAGGTGACAGTTTGTCGTGTGACCTTTTCAACATCCTACTGGAAAAGGACGCAAAGGTGAACAGAAATGGCACTCTGTACACTAAGCAACACATGTTACTCGCCTACGCCGATGACATCGACATAATGGGTCGAACATTGCGAGCGGTAACAGCCACCTTTGAACAAATTGAAAAGGAGTCTGCCAAAGTGGGTCTGGCAATAAACGGCGAGAAGACCAATCTGATGGTATCTGCGCGCTAGACGTCCAGTACACTCGGACCAACTGTGGAACTTGAGAACTACAGCTTCGAGGTAGTCAACGATTTTGAAATTCCGGTTTGAAATTCGGTTTGAAATTCGGAGAAGGATTGTGATGACCACTTGACAAGACGCTGATACTACCCGTGCTATTATATGGATCTGAAGCATGGGCACTTACGCAAGCAGATGAGGCAGCTCTTGGGGTGTTTGAAAGAAAAATTCTCCGAAAGATCTATGGACCGATCTGCGTTGACGTTGAATATTGGGGTCGAATGAACCACGAGCTTTACAATTTACACGCGGACATCGACATAGTCAGTCGATGCTGATGGTATCAACGCGCTAGACGTCCAGTAGACTCGGACCAACTGTGGAACTTGAGAACTACAGCTTAGAGGATTTTATTTTTATATACCTTTTACAGCCATATATAAAACGAATGACATCCGGTTTGAAAGTCGGAGAAGGATTGTGATGGCCAACATATGCTACTATGGTCTATGTAAGCAGTTTAGAAACATTGCCACCTCCCGTCAGACCAAACTCACACTTTACAAGACGCTGATACTACCCGTGCTATTATATGGATCTGATGCATGGGTACTTGCGCAAGCAGATGAGGCAGCTCTTGGGGTGTTTGAGAGAAAATTTTTCCGAAAGATCTATGGACCGATCTGCGTTGACCGTGAATATCGGCGTCGAATGAACCACGAGCTTTACAATTTATACTCGGACATCGACATAGTCAGTCGATGCTGATGGTATCAACGCGATAGACGTCCAGTAGACTCCGACCAACTGTGGAACTTGAGAACTACAGCTTCGAGGTAGTCAAAGATTTTATATATACCTTGGTACCGCCATAAATAAAACGAAAGACATCAGTTATGAAATTCGGAGAAGGACAGTGATGGCCAACAGATGCTACTATGGTCTAAGTAAGCTGTTAAGAAACAAGGCCACCTCCCGCCAGACCAAACTCACACTTTACAAGACGCTGATACTACCCGTGCTATTATATGGATCTGATGCATGGGTACTTGCGCAAGCAGATGAGGTAGCTCTTGGGTTGTTTGAAAGAAAAATTCTCCGAAAGATCTACGGGCCGATCTGTGGTGTCGATGGTGAATATCGGCGTCGAATGAACCACAAGCTTTACAATTTATACGCGGACATCGACATCGAGTCAGTCGTATTGAGCTGCAGCGACTACGGTGGCTAGGCCATGTTGTGCGAATGAATGATAATGTCCCAGCTCAAAAGGCATATAAAAGCGAGCCTACTGAGGGTTCCCGTAGAAGGGGAAGGCCACGAATTAGAGGCCATCAAGTAGATAACAACATCTGGGAACGCGGTCTTCCAAATTGGTGGATCTGCGCCCAAGACTGACGAGCTTGGAAATCTTTTTATTTTTTTTCTTTTTTAAGCTCGGCTTATGGAATAACCATTCTGTAACAAGCCAGCTAAGTAAGTAAGTAGAAGGAGTAGATTTTTTCGAGGACTATAAAAGGCGTGAATTTTTTAAATAAATAAATTTTGTGGGGTGGATTTTTGAAGAATATTTTTTCCAATGTCTACATAAGGCGTGGATTTTTGAAGGATATTTACTCCAAAACCTACATAAGGCGTGGATTTTTGAAGGATATTTTCTCCAAGGTCTACATAAGGCGTGGATCTTTGAAGAATATTTTTTCAAAGCCTATATTTTTTAAATATTAAAATATAAGGTCCTTAATGGGTTAACACATTGTTAATAATTATTATACATTAAAGCTTTTTACCTGACGTGTTATTACCTGTTTTTTATTTTTCATTTTCTGCACACGCACAGCCAGTAGCTACCTCAACCCTCCGCTGGTGCTGCATCCCGCAGAATAAAACCAACAATGATAACATGAATAATATACACTTTGCAAACTTTTGTGCAAAGTACCCAAAGATTTTTATCTAAAGTAAACCTTTCATAACTTTTTTGTTGCTGTTATTGCCATAATTTCTCCTCTTATGACTGTTCGTCGTCGTCGTTGGTCTTTTTTCTGGTACCATTTACAAACATATTTGCCTGAGAGTCCTGAAATTTGTTGTTGTTACTGCCATTCTTGGCTTATGAATATTTTAAATGGCAATTAAAAAATACTCTAAAGTGTACTTTTCAGTACACCGGAAAGGCAAAAATGCCAAACAAAACATTAAAAAAAGCCCACATGCAAAACCACAAAAATATACAAACGGACAAACCGGTACATCCACACACATATATACACTTATATGTGTATATGTTTTATTCTGAAAAAGGATCTGCAAATACTAACGAATGAATGAATGAATGAACGACCAAACGAATATCATGAGAGATATAAAACTGAAAACCGGAAACGAATACAAAAATTATATGAATTATTATTACTCTTTTCGGTTTTTTTGGTTGGTTTTTTGCAAATGCAACAACAACAACATACTCTAAATCTAAAACATAATAAATGAGGTTTTATATAAAAATATCCATTTATATTATATGTAAGGTTATGTGCATGCCATATGCATATTAAAGGGATTCGGAAATGCTGACAACTGCATGAACGCCAAATACAAATGGTATTTGTTTTAATACTGGATTATTTTATAATTATTATTATGTAGGCCCCGGAAAAAATTATTTAAAAAATCCACGCCTTTTGTATGCCCCGGAAAAAAATATTTGAAAAATCCACGCCTGTTGTAGCCCCGGAAAAAAATTATTTAAAGAATCCAGGCCTTTTGTAGGCCCCGGAAAAAATTATTTAAAGAATCCACGCCCTTTGTAGGCCCCGGAAAAAAATATTTAAAGAATCCACGCCTTTTGTAGGCCCCGGAAAAAAATATTTAAAGAATCCACGCCTTTTGTAGGCCCCGGAAAAAATATTTAAAGAATCCACGCCTTTTGTAGGCCCCGGAAAAAATATTTATAGAATCCACGCCTTTTGTAGGCCCCGGAAAAAAATTATTTAAAGAATCCACGTCTTATGTAGGCCACGGAAAAAATTATTTAAAGAATCCACGTCTTATGTAGGCCCCGGAAAAAAATATTTAAAAAATCCAAGCCTTTTAGAGGCCCTGGAAAAATGATTTAAAGAATCCACGCCTTTTGTAGGCCCTGGAAAAAATAATTTAAAAAATCCACGCCATTTGTAGGCCCTGGAAAAAGTGATTTAAAGAATCCACGCCTTTTGTAGGCCCTGGAAAAAGTGATTTAAAGAATCCACGCTATTTGTAGGCCCCTGAAAACATGATTTACAGAATCCACGCCTTTTGTAGGCCCCGGAAAAAATTATTTAAAGAATCCACGCCTTTTGTAGGCCCTGGAAAAATTATTTAAAAATCCACGCCTTTTGTAGGCCCCGCAAAAAATTATTTAAAGAATCCACGTCTTATGTAGGCCACGGAAAAAATTATTTAAAGAATCCACGCCTTTTGTATGCCCTGGAAAAAATGATTTAAAGAATCCACGCCTTATGTAGGCCCTGGAAAAAGTGATTTAAAGAATCCACGCCTTTTGTAGGCCCTGGAAAAAGTGAAAAAAATATTTGTAGGCCCCTGAAAACATGATTTACAGAATCCACGCCTTTTGTAGGCCCCGGAAAAAATTATTTAAAGAATCCACGCCTTTTGTAGGCCCTGGAAAAATGATTTAAAAATCCACGCCTTTTGTAGGCCCCGCAAAAAATTATTTAAAGAATCCACGTCTTATGTAGGCCACGGAAAAAATTATTTAAAGAATCCACGCCTTTTGTATGCCCTGGAAAAAATGATTTAAAAAATCCACGCCATTTGTAGGCCCTGGAAAAAGTGATTTAAAGAATCCACGCCTTTTGTAGGCCCTGGAAAAAGTGATTTAAAGAATCCACGCTATTTGTAGGCCCCTGAAAACATGATTTACAGAATCCACGCCTTTTGTAGGCTCCGGAAAAAATTATTTAAAGAATCCACGCCTTTTGTAGGCCCTGGAAAAATGATTTAAAAATCCACGCCTTTTGTAGGCCCCGCAAAAAATTATTTAAAGAATCCACGCCTTTTGTATGCCCTGGAAAAAATGATTTAAAGAATCCACGCCTTTTGTATGCCCTGGAAAAAAAGATTTAAAAATTCACGCCTTGTATAAGTGGGCCTTGGAAAAAAATGATTTAAAAAATCCACGCCTTTTGTAGGCCCTGGAAAAATTATTGAAAAAATCTACGCCTTATATAGTCGTAGAAAAATATTCTATAAAAAATTCACGCCTTATATAACCTTGAAAAAATTATTTTAAAAAACCCACCCCTCATATACTTATTTACTTACTTAGCTGGCTTGTTACAGAACGGTTGTTCCATAAGCCGAGCTTAAAAAAGATTTCCAACCGCGTCGGTCTTTTGCGCAGATTCACCAATTTAGAAGACCACGTTCCAAGATGTTGTCTTCTACTTGGTCTTTCCATCTAATTCATGGCCTTTCCCTTCTGCGGGAACCATCAGTAGGCTCGTTTTGGACCTGGGACATTCTCATTCATTCGCACAACATGGCCTAACCACCGTAGTCGCTACAGCTCAATACGATTGACTATGTCGATGTCCGCATATAAATTGTAAACCTTGCGGTTCAGTCGACGCCAATATTTACCATCGACGCAGATCGGTCCGTAGATCTTTCGGAGAATTTTTTCTTTCAAACACCACAAAAGCTGCCTCATCTGCTTGCGCAAGTACCCATGCTTTAGATCCATAAAGTGTATGTTTGGTCTGGCGGGAGGTGGCCTTGTTTCTAAACTGCTTACTTAGACCATTGTAGCATCTGTTGGCCATCACAATCCTTCTCCGAATTTCAAACCGGAAATCATTTGTTGTATTTATGGCGGTACCAAGGTATATAAAATCATTAACTACTTCGATGCTGTAGTTCTCAAGTTCCACAGTTGGTCCGAGTCTACTGTACGTCTTGAGCGTTGGAACCATCAAATTGGTCTTCTCGCCGTTTACTGTCAGACCCCTTTTCAATTTGTTCAAAGGTGTTCGACCCATTATATCGATTTCATCGGCGTAGGCGAGCAACATGTGTTGTTTGGTGTGCACGGTGTCAATTCTGTTCACCATTGCGTCTCGTATGACCTTTTCAGAATGTTAAAAACTGTTATCTTGTCTGAATTCGGTATAAAAGGGCTACGAGAGTACCTTTCTGACTTTAACTGATGATCTTGTGCCAGTTAAAGTTATCCTACATAGCCGAATTAATTTTGCAGGAATGACAAACGCAGACATAGCTTTATACACCTCTGAACGGATAGGGCTGTCAAATGCGGCTTTATAGTCGACGAATAGGTGGTATGTGTCGATGTGTTTTTCGTGGGCCTTTTCCAGGATAGAGTGAAAATATGGTCAATGGTGGATTTGCCAGGTCTGAAGCCGCATTGGTATGGTCCAATAATGTCATTGACCATTGGCTTCATACAACACACTGGATAGCACTTTATATGCGATGGGAAGGAGACTTATTCCTCTATAGTTGGCATATATCGTCTTGTCTCCTTTTATGTGCACGGGACACAGGATGATGACGTTCAAATTATTGGACATGCTTTCCTCTAGCCAAATTGTACTAATCAGCTGGTTTATGCTCCTGACCAGCATCTGACCACCAGTCTTGAATAGTTCGGCTAGTAACCCATCGGCCCTGCTGCTTTGTTGTTCTTGAGCCGATTAATTGCTTTTATGACCTCATCTTGGCTAGGTGGTATACACTCTATACCATCATCTCTTATTGGTTCTGAGGTATCTTATTCACCGCCACTATTTGATACCGGAAGCCTTTCAAAATACCCCTTTCAGGTCCTCTCTCCTTTTCTCCCGATAATTCTCCATCACATTACATATTGCTACTGTCTGCACTGTTGCCCTATACGCTGCGTTTTTCACATCAGTAGCATTACGACACACCTGCTCTTACCATGGGTTTCTTGGTGGTGGTTTTGTGTACCCTAGTGTTGCTTTTGCTGCAGTTTGTAAGTAGTGGTCAATTCTTTGCCATTGTGCTTCTATACTATTATCGAAACAAGAAGTGATTTCGTCAAGCAGGAGGGTAAGTTAAGCGGCGTAGGCCTCGGCTACCTGTTGTGTTTGCAGCTTTTCGACGTTGAGTTTCCGTGTTGTGTCAGATCGCACCTTTGCTGCAACATTAAGACGAGTGCAAACCTTGGCTGCTACAAGGTAGTGGTCCGAATCGATATTTGCTCCTCAGATCGGTCGAATACATTGGATGGATGACTTCCGGCTATCACAACATTATAAAGTTGATTTCTCGTTGCTTGATTAGGAGAAATCCAAGTGGCCTTGTGTATATCGAGATGCTTGAATCTGGTGCTGCTAATTACCATGTTTGTTGCTGCCGCGTATCAGATGTTTCTTCATGAAGGCTGAATTTTCCGACGGTGAGGCCAAAGATATTTTCCCTTCCGATTTTTTTCATTAAAATCTCCTAGCAAAATTTGAATGTCTTGACCAGGGCAGCGGTCATATACTGTTTCTAGGCGCTCGTAAAATATGTCTTTGGTCTGATCATCTTTGTCTTCGGTCACAGCATGGACGCAAATAAGACTGATGTAGAAGAACTTCGCTTTTATGCGGATTATAGCAATTCGCTCATCTAATGGAGTAAATCTGGAGTCAAGCTCTTTTATTCTCCTGTTAACTAAAAATCCGCAGCCAAATTCATGTCTCGTTTCATGGCAGCTATAATACAGGGCGTAATCGTCTGATTTACTTACGCCTGCCCCTTTCCATCGCATTTCCCGTAAGGCAATAATTTCGGCTTTGTACTTCTTGAGTATATCCGCCAAAGCGCCTGTTCTGTACAACGTGCGCACATTCCAAGTGCAGATTCGCAGATCGTGGTCCTTTATACGTTTGCGAGGTCGTCAACATTAGGGGGATTTGGTTTTCTTTTTCTTAGCTTTCTCATAGTAGGTTGGGTTTTCCGAGAGTGGGCAACTAACCCGACGCCTCAACCCATTTTTTATAGTTCTTATGGGTGAACTCGCGGCACATATTAGCTCACTATTTCATCGGGTGATGAGAATAGCTACCCAGGTGGCACCGCGGGGAGGTCAGTATCCACAATTGAGATGAAAGAGGGACCAAGATAATCCTGGTCTTCGCCATGTTAAAGCCAATCAGAGCCGTTGCTTGGTATCTATCATCCCCTACGCCACCCCAAGGCCTTGTATTGTTATTTAACAAATCCACGCCATATATAGACCCTGGAAACAAAATATTTAAGAAATGCAGGAAAAAAATATTGACTTTGGAAAAAATAAGATATAACCAGTGAGCGGAGCAGTATAGTCGGACGGGGCCGACCATACGATACCCTACACAACTACCACGGAACTCAAATTTTTTGCGGATGTTTATTCCGAACCTGGGAAATATTTCGTGATGTTTGCACCCTCTTGTCCGATTAGAGGTAAACAGCACCTCTTCCTTACACTGACATATTTTCCGAATATTACGAGTTTTCAGTACAGCTATTGTCCAGATTCCTTTCACCGTGAGTTGTGTTGTGATGTTCGGCTTTCATTTATGGTCTATAGATCGACTCGAAAATAACACAAAAAATTAAGTTTTCGGTCCAATTCATTCCAAAATTATTATCTGATCATCACCGAAAATTATAGGCGTTGTACTTGACCATAACTGGAACCTCATGGAACATTTCAAAGCGATCAGCGCTATAGTTCCGCTCTCTAGAGTAATAATGGGTTACTTAATAATATACGAATACAGAGATACCTTTAGGTGTAACTCCCACATCCGAGCACATACGACAATATAATTGGTATTAGTTTAAAGGTCAACCACTCCTCTTGGACATATTATCAACTTCTCGGATCTAGGTCCCTAAGCCATAGAATACAAATTTTGTCATTTTCCACACAAAAGTCTGGGTCCATTTGACCCGCTAAATATGGACCAATCTTTATCAAAATGCATATTCTTTGGCCCAATTCCGTTCTCCATGTAAAATTGCACGATGTTCGGACCATAACTGCGGCCTCTGGAGCGACCAGAAAAACCGACAAAAATTTAGTATTTGGTCCAATTCATCCCCTAAATATTAAGCGATCTTTACCAAAAGCAATAGGGGTCTTTATTGGTCAGAACCCATCCTACATGCAAAATTTAGTGAAGATTGGTTCATAGCTGCGGCCTGTATCGTGTTTACAAATTATAATGGACAGACGGACGGACGGACACACATGTCTAGATCGACTCAGCTAGTCGAGATATGACGATCGGTATACTTAAAGGTGGGTCTAGGACCAATATTTCGCGGCGTTACAAACTTTTGGGGCTGCACAAAGCTATAATACCCTGACAACATAGTTGTGTAGGGTATAAATATTAAGGCTCTGGAAAAAAATATGATTAAAAAATCCACATCTTATATAGGCCCTGGAAAAAACTATTTAAGAAGTCCGTGTCTTATATAGGCCCAGAAAACATTTTAATAAAGAAATCCTTCCGCTATATGACTCAGTAAATAATATTATATAAAAAATCCATGCCATATTGTGACCCTTAGAAAATATATTCTTTAAAAAATCCATCTTTTGGCCCCAAGAAAAAAAATATTTTCAATTTACATTACTCATACGCATCATAATCCCTTGGTACCATGACTCATACGACCCAGTATCCCATAAAACAAAATCCTCCTACCTTTTTACATATTTACCTACATGTGTTCACCTGAAACAAAAAAAAAATCAATTATATTCGACAAGTTTCTCTTTCAGTCCAATAAGTAATTCGGTCATTTGGATGATAGATTTGTTGTTCATATTTGTTCCTATTCATTTTTCAACAATCTCTGCAAAATGGCCAAAAACCATCTAAGACTAACAAATTATTATTTATCAATGCAGATAGATGATTGGTTTATACATGACAAACCTCTGGACCAAATAAACAAGAACAACGACAACTCGTCTTTTTTGCAGAAAAATAAAGAATGCTAGTTATTTGTTTCGTATTTGTATTATTTATTTGTAATTTTAGTTTTTCTGTTTTAGAATCCATAAGAGCTGAGTCGAGTCGGGTCAGGTCAGATGACCCTTCTATAGAACTTTGTTTATTTAGTCAATTCAATACGTTATGATTTATATTATTTATCATAATTTCTATTGGTTTGTTCTTCGTATTTCTCCAGAGGATTGTTTTGCCAATGTTTTTTTTTTTTTTTTTTTTTTTTTTTGTTATCCTTGTGTTTACATAAAAACCTAAGCAGGATGAGTAAACTATTGTAAGTGAGTTGAGTGTCTGTGTGTGCATTTTGGGTATTTTGAAAAATTGCCAAAAATCGAAATTTTCCCTAGAATGTAAAATTTTTGTAGCAAAAAACAAAAATTCTTCATGTCCAATAAAATACAGCAACAAATTGTTTACACACAAGAAGAAAAAAAACTAAAATTCATAAACTCCAAAGTAATAGAAAACCTCAGACATGGCAGGGCATGGCATGCTATCGACATATGACCAAATGATAACTCTTTGTTTTTCATATTTCTGCTGCCTTACCTTATCGATTTGATGGGGGGCCCAATCATTCCCCCCCATAGATATTCTTGGAAAATTGTTTACCAAAAAATTTTTTGGCGTTATTTATGTTTCTGCAGAGGTGGCTGGCTGTTAGGTCGAATGGGCCACCCGGCATATGAATTGAAGTGGAAAACAATAAACTTAAATGAAATATGAATATGTTCTATGACACGTAAAAGGGCTCAGTATCATCTTCAACAACAGATATCATCGTCGCACACACACACACATATACACACTTTACTATCAACACAGATACCCACACCAATACAAGCAGACATACACGAGGAAAAAATGGTGGAAAAAAATAACACTTGAAAAAATATTTTTTATAAATTCTCAATTTATATGACCCCAGAAAAAACATTGTTTTAAAAAATATTTTATTAAAGATCCACGACATGTGTAGGTCCACAAAAAATGTTTATACCCTCCACCAACTATATTGTCAGGGTATTATAGCTTTATGCAGCCCCAAAAGTTTGTAACGCCGCGAAATATTGGTCCTAGACCCACCTTTAAATATACCGATCATCATATCCCGACAAGCTAGGTCGACATGTGTGTCCGTCCGTCCGTCTGTCCATTATAATTTGTAAACACGATACAGGCCACAGTTATGGACCAACCTTTACGAAATTTTGCATGTAGGATGGGTTCTGGCCAATAAAGACCCCTATTGTTTTTGGCTAGCTATGCTGTTCCAGAGTGGTCTGCGAATTCCAGTGATACGCAATGGAGAAATATTCAAACCTGTCAGAATGCCGCCCTGAGGACAGCGACAGGGTGCCTCCTCATGACACCAGTGGACCATCTTCATGAGGAGACGAAGATCCTTCCCGTACGTCAGCATAGCAATATGCTTTCGTTGCAGTACCTGCTCGGGTGTTTCAGGGACGATCATCCCAACCATCATATGGTGGATAGGACTCCCCCACCCAGGTGTGTCAGGAAGGATCTGCATGATCTAGAGAGAGAGAGGTCCAACGATACAAAAGGGAGCCTCTAGATCAAGTTGCCTATCGAGCAGGTCTGAATGGCATTCATACATATGCAGTAGCCGCAGCGCTGAACGGCTACAAAGTGAATGCCGTCCTCGGAGCTCACCCCCCACCCATAACAGCTGAAGAACGTCAGCTGCCCAGACAAACCAGAGTAGTTTTGGTTCAGTTACGTTCTGGATGGTGCAGTCGGCTCAATTCGTATTGGGCACAACAACATTGTTTTTGGTAAAGATCGGTTAATATTTAGGGGATGAAATGGACCAAATACTAAATTTTTGTCGGTTTTTCTGGTCGCTCCAGTGACAGCAGTTATGGTCCGAACATGGTGAAATTTTACATGGAGAAGGGGATCGGGCCTAAGGATAAGCATGCCTGTTTTGATAAAGATCGGTCAATATTTAGCGGGTCAAATGGACCCTGACTTTTGTGTGAAAAATTACAAAATTTTTATTCTGGGGCATATATACTTGCTCCTGAAGGACATATACCCGAGAAGTTGATAGCATCCAAGAGGAGTTGTTGACCTTCAAATTGATACCAACTCGATGGCTGTATGTACTCTAATGTGGGAGTTATACGTAATTAGGTAAAGGTGACTATGTGCATAGTACTACTATTGCTCCATTAGAAGACGGAAATGTCACGCTGATCGCTTTGAAATTATACATGAATTTCCGATAATGGTCAAGGACGATATTTCATTCAGGGTGTGCAATGAACCGAAAACTTTAATTTTGTCGGATTTTCTAGTCGCTCTAGGGGCAGAACATCACATATTTTACAAGGTGAAGGGGATCTGACCAAATACTTAGAGCGGCTGTTTAGATGATGATCGGTCAATTTTCCGAGGGTCAAATCAACCAAAACCTAAAGTGACCATTTTTTTTTATTTTATGGCGTAAAAATTCACTTCAAGGAAACACATTTTGGAAAATATGCAAGACTTAGAAAGTGGAGTTGTTAATTGAACCGAAAGTTCATGATTTTCGTGGTAGTTGTGTAGGGTATCATATGGTCGGCCCCGTCCGACTATACTGCTCCGCTCACTGGTTTTTATTTTGTTTTTCCGTTTGTAACTCATCGAAATAATCATTTCCGACCCTATAGAGCATATATATTCTTGATCAGCGTAAAATTCTATGACGATATAGCCATGTTCGTCTGTCTGTTGTAATCACCCTAGCATCGGTATTTTGGGGTTCTTCAACCCCTTTGGCGTTTTTCAACCCATATAAGGGTATCTCCCAATTTTCGATATTTTGGGGTTCATAAATATAGGACCACTTTTTCTGGTAGCCCCCATATAACGGTACCTCCTAATTTTCAGTATTTTGGGAGGGTTTTGATCGTATTTTTAATTTAGTATTTTGAGTTCTTAATAGGTAACAAATCTCTCCGCAAAAGAATATGAATATAAGTCAATTTTTTCGGATAGCCCCCATATAAGGGTAGCTCCAATTTTCGGTATTTTGGGATTCTTGAGCGCGCTTTTCAACTGAATTTGCTGCAATTTGGTATTTTGTAGTCGTATATGGTAAGAAATCTCCCTATCAAAAACTATTAATATTCGCCCTCTTTTTGGCGTAGTCCCCACACAACACCCTTTTTTATATTAATATAGTTATCTGATCTGTTCCGCGTTTTTAATTTGGTTCTAAGACTCTGTTGTAATTATTTCAACTGCGGAGGATAGCGAGATAAAAAAATTAGATCGTAAGGTTCGATAATGAACTATATACGCATTTAGACCTAGCCCCTGTGTGGTGGTTCCAGAGAGAGAGTGGACCGATATTAAACATCTTCGAATTTTAACTAAGTTTGGAAGAAATAATATGATGGGCAAAGTTTGAATGAAATCTAAATTTTCTGAAACGGATTTGGTCCAAAGAAACATGGGGTCTAGAACCAATATTTCGATGAGGCACATTTTCACCGTGTTAAAGTGTATACAGCCTCATTAGCCATTGGGCCATAAAAAAATTCTGAAATTTGTATTATGTTTAATATTATGGTTTACATAATCCGTTTTTAGAAATGTCGGTATAGGTCCAATTTTTGGTATGTTCCCTATATTTTGAGTTCTAGTACCTGTCAGTATATCTATGGTGGAGGGTATCCAAAGTTCAGTCAGGCTGAATTTAACGTTTTTTCTCTTGTCTTTTTTTAAATTCACGTCTTGTGTAGGTCCTGATTTTTTTTTAATCCACGACTTGTGTAGGTCCACATTTTTTTTTTAAATCCACAACTTGTGTATGTCCTGAATTTGCATACCCTTTACCACACTGTAGTACAGAGTATTATGTCTTTGTGCATATGTTTGTAACAGGCAAAAGGGAACGAGACAGACACAGGTTTCCGTTTGAGAATATGCATAGAACCACTTTCTAAGTCGATTTATGCATGTCCGTCCGTCCGTCTGTCCATGTTAAATTGTAAACCAAGTACAGGTCGCATTGGCCGCATATTGGATGAAATTTGGCACAGCTCATTTGCTTGGGCCAAGGACGAAACCTATTGAAATGGGGAAAAATCGGTTCAGATTTAGATATAGCTCCCATATATATTTCCGTCCGATTTAAGATAAACGGGGCACCAAAATTCCTATATATCTTTTGATTTGCACGAAATTTGGCATAGAGTACTGAATTAGGTTCATTACGAAGTGAGCCAAGTTTTGAGAAAATCGGGTCAGATTTATATATAGCTCCCATATATATTTTCCTCCGATTTCAGGTAAATGGGACACCAAAGTTTCTATATATGTTTCGATTTGCACGAAAATTTGCATAGTGTATGTAATTGAGTCTAGTATGATGTGTGCCAAGTTTCGAGAAAATCGGGTCAGATTTATATATAGCTCCCATATATATTTTCCTCCGATTTAAGGTAAATGGGACACCAAAGTGCCTATATATGTTTCGATTTGCACGAAATTTGACATAGATTATTGAATTAGGTCCAGAACGAAGAGTGACAAGTTTCGAGAAAATCGGGTCAGATTTATATGTAGCTCCATATATATATTTCCGTCCGATCTAAAGTAAATGGGGCTTCCAAGTCCCTAAATATCTTTCTATTTGCACGAAATTTGGCATAGGGTATAGAATTAGGTCCAGAATGATGTGTGCTAAGTTTCGTGAAAATCGGTTCAGATTAAGATATAGCTCCTATATATTTTTTCCTTTGGTTTTATGTAAATTGTGCACTAAAGATCCAAAGTTTGTCCAGCTGCCACACAATTTTGTACAATGAAGTTAATATAAATTAATCTCTGGTAAGTTTAGTTGAAATCGGTTCAGACTTAGATATAGGATCAGATATATATCTGACCAAATGAAACATTTAGTATAGGTTGCAGAATGACATGTTTATGGATCCAATTTCATTTTACTGGTCATTTAAAAATGCGATGTCTGTTAAGATTCTTCTGTTGAATATAAGGGTGAAGGGTATCATATAGTCGGCAGCAGTGAGCGGAGCAGTATAGTCGGAAGGGCCGAATAGAGGCCAACAGCACATCTTCCTTACACTGTCATATTTTCCGAGTATTACAAATATTCAGTACATCCCTTCTAATTACTTGTCCAGATCCCCTTCATCGTGGGATGTATTGTCCGCCTTATAATTTTGGCCTATAGATCGATTCGAAGAAACATAAAAAATTAAGTTTCCTGTCCACTTCATCCCAAAATTTTTATCTGATCATCACCGAAAATTATAGGCGTTGTCCTTGACCATACCTGGAAAATGTCAAAGCGATCAGCGCTATATTTCCGTCTTCTAGTGTGGTAATGGGTTACTAAACAATATCTGAATACGTAAGAACCTGCATATATATTTAACTGTAGCTCCCACATCCGAGTACATACGGCAATATAATTGGTATAAATTTAAAGGTCACCCATTCCTCTTGGATATACTATCAACTTTTCGGTTCTATGTCCTTCAGGGGTAAATATAAAAATATATTTTTTTTTCACACAAAAGTCAGGGTCCATTTGACCCGCTGAATATTGACCGATCTTTATCAAACCAGGCATGCTTATTCTCTGGCCCAATCCCCTTCTCTAAGTAAAAATTTGAGATGTTTTGGTCCATAATTGCGGCTTCTAGAGCGACCAGAATATCAGACAAAAAGAAAGTTTTGGTCCATTTCATACCCTAAATATGAAGCGATCTTTACCAAAAACAATAGGGGTCTTCATTGGCCAGAACCCATGCTACATGCAAAATTTTGTTAACAGTGGTCCATAACTGTGGCCTGTATCGTGTTTAGAAATTATAATGGACAGACGGACGGAAGGACACACATGTCTAAATCGATTCATCTAGTCGAGAATATGACCATCGGTATACTTAAAGGTGGATCTAGGGCCAATGTTTCGCGGCGTTACAAACTCTTGGGGCTACACAAAGCTATAATACCCTGACAACATAGTTGTGTAGGGTATGAATATCCACTCCTTCTATGGATCCTGACAAAAAATCCACTCCTAATATTTGGCAAAAAAATATTTTAGAACGACTCATAATTCGATTTTTATTTAAATTTCATAAATTCATATTTTGTTTTTTTTGCAAACTATTCTCATTCTGCATTTACTTATATTTATTTCAGTTGTTGTTGTTGTTATTCTATTATACGATTTGTCTAAGAATATAAATTTGTCATTTTTACTATGTTGTGTGTTTATTCAATGTTCTTCTCAACTTCTTGGTATTCTGCAGTACTAACATAAGCTTCAAAATTCTAGAGATTGTTGTTGTTGTTATTATTAATATTATTCATACTCCATATCCTTTTCAAATATGGACATGTGTGTTATTTATTTATAAACTTAATAAAAACCTGAATAATATTGCATGCATATATTCAATTCTTTCAACTCAATATATGTAAGATGTAAATTAAGTTTTATTCAATTTGGATTTATTTTTTGTTTTTTTATAAAATAAAGAAATTTTGTTGGTGTTGTTTTGTTTTTGCATTTGACATAACTGACATTTATACATGTGAATGAAATTGAAAGGATGTTTATATGAATTTTAATTATATATATATTTAATATTTATTTCATGTCGCATTTTAATTTCATTTGGTTTAACCCCTGAAAGTATGCTCTAAAATACAAATACAATTTTTTTAGTGTCTCACCGAATATGCCGAATTCGGTGGGCTTACCAAATTAGTACTGTACACAAAATATTGGTTTCTCCCAAGTCCATAGAAAATGTGAATTTTTTAATGTTTGGATTTTTAAAGAATATTTTTTCCTGGGCCTATATAAGGCGTGGATTTTTTAAAGAATATTTTTTCCTGGGCCTATACAAGGCGTTGATTTTTTAAAGTATATTTTTTCCTGGGTTTTTCCTGGGCCTATATAAGGCGATTTTTTAAAGATTTATTTAAAGAATATTTTTTCCTGGGCCTATATAAGGCGTGGATTTTTTAAATAATATTTTTTCCTGGGCCTATATAAGGCGTGGATTTTTTAAAGAATATTTTTTCCTGGGCCTATATAAGGCGTGGATTTTTTAAAGAATATTTTTTCCTGGGCCTATATAAGGCGTGGATTTTTTAAAGAATAGCCTATATAATATTTTTTCCTGGGCCTATATAAGGCGTGGATTTTTTAAAGAATATTTTTTCCTGGGACTATATAAGGCGTGGATTTTTTAAAGAATATTTTTTCCTGGGCCTATATAAGGCGTGGATTTTTTAAAGAATATTTTTTCCTGGGCCTATATAAGGCGTGGATTTTTTAAAGAATATTTTTTCCTGGGCCTATATAAGGCGTGGATTTTTTAAAGAATATTTTTTCCTGGGCCTATATAAGGCGTGGATTTTTTAAAGAATATTTTTTCCTGGGCCTATATAAGGCGTGGATTTTTTAAAGAATATTTTTTCCTGGGCTATATAAGGCGTGGATTTTTTAAAGAATATTTTTTCCTGGGCCTATATAAGGCGTGGATTTTTTAAAGAATATTTTTTCCTGGGCCTATATAAGGCGTGGATTTTTTAAAGAATATTTTTTCCTGGGCCTATATAAGGCGTGGATTTTTTAAAGAATATTTTTTCCTGGGCCTATATAAGGCTTGGATTTTTTAAAGAATATTTTTTCCTGGGCCTATATAAGGCGTGGATTTTTTAAAGAATATTTTTTCCTGGGCCTATATAAGGCGTGGATTTTTTAAAGAATATTTTTTCCTGGGCCTATATAAGGCGTGGATTTTTTAAAGAATATTTTTTCCTGGGCCTATATAAGGCGTGGATTTTTTAAAGAATATTTTTTCCTGGGCCTATATAAGGCGTGGATTTTTTAAAGAATATTTTTTCCTGGGCCTATATAAGGCGTGGATTTTTTAAAGAATATTTTTTCCTGGGCCTATATAAGGCGTGGATTTTTTAAAGAATATTTTTTCCTGGGCCTATATAAGGCGTGGATTTTTTATAAAATATTTTTTCCTGGGCCTATATAAGGCGTGGATTTTTTAAAGAATATTTTTTCCTGGGCCTATATAAGACGTGGATTTTTTAAAGAATATTTTTTCCTGGGC
>NW_026879386.1:0-26936 GCF_032173495.1 Musca vetustissima
TCTATTGTATTAAGCGGCTTCGTAGACCTGGTGTTCGCAAGTAAACTTCTTGATTGGCGAATGCATCTTTTATCGATTTTTGAAGGGTGGTTTAAAAAAGTCGGGGTCCAAAAATCGGTTTTACACTCTATTTGTTTCGATTACAACAGCCTTATGATATCACAATTTTATGGGCAGGTATTTGCATAAGCTTTAAATTCACACCGTTTGTACCCACATTGCTTATTGAAATTTAAAGGGTCCGAGCGAAACTTTGGAGACCTATATTGCAGGATATACAGATTTCCACAAGAAACACAGAAATGACCACATATGGTAAAAATTTCAACGTTTTCCGCGACCGGTCCTTAGACTAGACTTAAATTTGGGAACAACTCTCGTTGAGTAAAAACGATCAGATTTTTCTGAAGTTTTTTCCAGAGGTAAGTATTTTTACCCTAATTATGGGAATATCTTTTTTTCTTGGGGTACGTATCCGGTTACCCGGTTATTTGGCCTGGAAGCTCAGGTACGGGTACCCGGTTATACAGCAGACCACGGATATAAGAACATCTTATATAAGAAAATTTTTCACCAATAAATGAAATCAGTTTGTTATATAAAATACATTCATATAAGAAAAACCCGCTTATAAGAACAAATTTCTCGATTTTTTGATGTTCTTATATCCGTGGTCTAGTGTATCCGGTTATACGGATCCGGTTAAAATAAGATGGATATCATTTTAAAGGTTATAAAAATACCTTTCCATTGAGTGGTGGGTTTTGGACCCCGATTAAAATCGGGGTCCAAAACCCAGTTTTCTGACTGTATCTCCAAGACGGTTTGAGATAACCCCATCATAACACCACTCAATGGAAAGGATCCGTAGAACCGGATATAACCGGGTACCCGTATCCAAACAGGTAACCGGTTACGTCCCCAAGAAAAAAGATATCCCCATAATTAGGGTAAAAATACCTACCTCTGGAAAAAAAATTGAAAAATCTGATCGTTTATACTAAACTAGAGTTGTTCCAAGATTTGACATGGTCAGACTGCTAGCAGTTAGTTACGACACCATAGACAACGTTTCAAAATGAAGACCTGACCATGGATTATTAAAATTGGTCCTCACCAAATCACTCGACCCTTACCAATTTTTGTCACCTCATAGATATACAAATTTCCACTCATTGCAGTTGCTTTCAGAACCCAAAGGGACGTCTAACAAATTTTACTAATCCGACATTAAGTACACACACGTGTTGTTTACTTGTACAGTTCGATTTTTTTTTCAAGCTCCGTTATTTTTGTTTTTCTTTGTTCACCATTATCATCTTCTCGGGAGGAGGGGCATGACATTGTCAATCAAATTTTAATTCTCAATTAAATTCAAATCAAAATATGCAAAGATTTCGTTTCTTATTTAAAATCGAATTAAATTGTATTTTTGTTATCAGCACACTTGTCGTCTGCCTACGAATTGTTTTTTCAAATTTTTAGCAGGAGATGTCTACAATCTCACACACATACACACATCATTATGACCTGCCTTTAATGGTTGCAATGAACAAAAAATATTCTCCAATTCGTATCAAATGGGAATTTAAATTTCCCCTGAACATAATTCGAAAATATGGTTGCAGCTTTTTTTTAGAATTGCACTATTTCACTGCCTTGATGTAATAAAGGTTCCTTTACATTTACACGTCTTCTTTTTTTAGTTTTTCTCTAAAAATGCCAGACTGTCTGGCAGGGTTGGCTATTACACTGTCTGGTCGATATAAATCAAGGTGTTTTTTCTTGCCCCCCTTGTTACAGGGTGTGTGGGCAATGTGATTGGGTTTTAGCAATAGGATACACAATTTGTCTGAGTCCAACAACAACAAAAAAACCGTTATAGAACTTGGAAGGATATTCTAGAAATTTATCACTTTTTTTAATTTAGATAATTTTTTCTATTTGGACTTACTTGATTTTGTACATTTATCAGGAGTTGGCCACAGCACGTTCTTAACAGTAAATTGAACAGCAGGAATATGACAAAATATAGTTTTTGCACAGACGCCAGACGAAACGCAAATGTTTTACTTCCACCACCACCGGTACCACCTCCAACGCCATCAACAGTAGAATAATGTCTGACTTTGTTGCCGGCAAACAATGATGATGACGGCGGCGACAACAATGATGTTAGTAGGGGAGCTGCAAACAATGACGACAACAACAACGTAAATCCATGTCGCCAACAGCATTTGGACGCGACACTATTGTTGTTATTGTTGGCCGTCGAAAAAGCTGTCGCAGCAGTAGAGGTGGTAATGGTGGCGATTCTATGTTGTTGATGATTTAGTGGTGGCTGATGATAATGATGGTGGTGATGATGGCTACGACAACAACAATCACATGGTCTCAGTGGATAAGGATGCTGGTGTTCTTGTTGTTGTTGGTCTTGATTTAATCCATGGTTGGCGGCATTGATATTTTGCAACGTTTTCGTTTTTGCTGCTCGTGTTTTGGTCGTTATCGTCGCCTCTGTCACCGTCGACGCCTGCATTTGCAGCAGACAGTTTACTGGCGCTGCGGTTTTGTCATACGGAGAGGAGAAGCATTGTTGTATTGGTGGTATTAAAGACATTTTATCATTGCACATGAAACAAAAACAAAAATGAGCAACAAAACAGTTATTCTCGTTCTCTCCGATGTACACTCTTTTGGCACTTATTAAGCACTACTTGGAATTATTGAAACAAATTTAATAATAAATTATTTAACCACACACACAATGACAGGCTTTCTTTGTTATCATCTCATTTATAATAAATTCTCTGCTTTAATCTTCATTTCTTTGTTATCATCTCATTTGTAATAAATTCTCTGCTTTGAATTCCAATTGGAATAATTTTTTTCACAAGACAGAGCTCTGTTTTTGCACGAAACAAAGCCAGACAAATCAAATCAGAAACTCATAAAGACAGAACACACACAAAATATGAGCGTGAGCGCAGCCACACGAAACCGAAACAACACGTCTAATAAATTCCGTTTTGCTTTTTGTTATTATCACTTGTTATTTTTGTGTTGTGTGTTTACTTTTCGTTTCTATTTTGATATTTATTATCGCAAAATGGAATCATAAGAAGCAGCAATAGCAAATTCCAGCAAGCCTTCTCACTCACACACAACACAACAACTATGGCTTGACTGAAAAATTTCCAATTAGATTTTTTCCTCGTACACACTAATCGCACTTCTTTCTTGTTGTTATTATTCCAAATATTAAATCGCATCAAATTGCACGACTTTTCACATTCACAAGGCGTCAAACACTATTTTTTATTTATAAAATTTCGATTTTTATTCCGTGCAATATCCGTGAAATCATCCATTCGCTTTGAATTTCTTCGTTATTCTGTCAGCTGTCATTTGATATTTTCTTAATGTCGTGAATAATGTTGTTTTGCCTTTTTTGTTTTCTTGTCATACGCCATACGACAGAGAACGCTCGCTCACTCTCTCTCTCTCTCTCTGGAATGAAATCATGCTGTCATATGTTTTGCTATTGGTGGGTTGATGTTATTTAAAGGATGTTCAGCATGTTATTTATGTTTATTCAATCTACGTTTGATGACCACACCAGTTGAGGTTTCTTCCTTTTAGGCGATTGAACAAGCGCTCGTTTAGACTACTAAATCCTCTCGATTTCAAATGTCAATTCCATAGCGTATTCGTCACCTTAATCATGTTCACAAATCAAGTGGATTATGTTTGACGTATACGCTATGGGATTCACATTTGAGATCGATTGGATTTCGTAAATCTGAACGCAGACATTTTGTGTAGAATCACAGAAGAATATTTGAAAATCAGAAAAAAATGATCCGATTATCACTGTCCCCACAATATTCATTTCACGAAATAATTTGCATGGAATTATTAGTTCTTATATCGAGTTAACAACAGTAATAAAAAATATTCAAGACTGGATTTTGATCTCAAATATATATATATATATATATATATAGTTGCATATAATGCTGATCCACATATTTGGAAGCAGTTTTGGGATTACAGATTACAGATCTAAAAACACAATCCGAAAAGGGACACTTCTTCGATAACCTCTAGTTCGTAATAAAAAAGTCGTTCATATTACCTCACTTAGAAAATATTACATATTCCGCCTATGATCTCCGCCCTCAGTTCGATGTTCAAAACTTGGAGCACGTTTAGACTACTAAATCCACTCGATTTCAAATGTCAATTCCTTAGCGTATACGTCACCTTAATCAATGCTTTTGACGATTGTCAGTTCAATTTGCCGCGTGACTCTAGTTTTAGGTGATCTAGTATCCAATATGACAAGAAAACAAAAACTGATTCGATTCCAACCTCAGAGGTCCTCGCACCGAGTTTTTGAAGACCCTTCCCTATTTCCCTTCAATTTTTGAAGCTGGAAATCTATCTGTAAAACCCCTAGAAAGAAACATAATTGTAGGTTTACATTGTACCAGTGGATTTCAATTGTCAATTCCATTGGCCATTTGTCATGGTACAATTATAAAAGGTAACAGCAAATCCCAGCTGATTTGATTCCAACGTAATACTAGTGTCAATATGAATTTGACAAATTATGTTTTGAAAAATCACCCAACAGGAAAATTGGGAACGCATACAATTTGAAATTGTTCTTTATTAAATATACTCCCGTATTCAATTTACTCAATCTGCCTGCTGGGAAATTTTGAGGAAGCAAATCTTTCTTCATCGAATAACTCGCAATTCCCTGCATTTTCATATGTGTTACACATATAAGTGGCAATGGCTGAATTATGGGAAAGATGTGGAAGCGATAGAAATATAAATTTGATAGATTTTCATTCGTGTTTTTCAAATTTTATTTTGAGGATTCGAAAATATTTTATTTTCAAAATAAATATAATTTGTTTGTTTGTTTACATTTTTCTGTCAAATGGCATTGACACTAGTATAACATACAACAACAAATTTCCATGTCGTTGATGTATCGATTGTTGTACAACAACACTTGCTGTTACCTTCTATTATTATACCATGGCCATTTGTCAAATAAATCCTCATAAAGTAGGTTAACCCCGCAAAATGATCTAATATAAATGACGTTTAAGATAGCACTAGTTTTAAGAGTTTATTTTCATATCTCTGTCCGGTCTCTTTATTTTTGTAGGCCTTTCGTCTAAACACGTTTTCCCTTCCCCATTGAAATATCTTTTCTCTCTTTTTCTCTTCTGTTCCCCCTTCACCTCACTCAATAAAATTTGCCGATTATAAAAAGTGTCAGAAATTATAATTACCCTCTCGATTACATCAGCTTTTACTGTAAATCACTATTTTAAAAGTTTTACCATGAACTATAAACAGAACTAAGCTGTTATGGTATACTGTGAAACCCCCTATATAACACCCACAATAAAAGCCACTGCCAATGGCAAATAACGCCGTTCCCTCAAAGAAAACAACAGCGGCACAACACTTTCACATATCGTCAACAGCTGATTCAATCACATTGACCGGCTGAGGCAAAACGTCAAAATTAAAAGGAATTATCCAACCGATTTCTTTCGAAACGAATTTTTTGTATTAAAATAATAACAGAATCGAGTCTCTATGATTTCGACAACACTCGCTTTGAGGCATCATTCGGCCAAAGTTAACAAATTATGCTGTCAATTGGAGAGACCGAAATGTTTGAAGAATTTAACAACGACAACAGCTACAGCAGTGGTACGACACAGTTCCAACGATTCGAGAAGGAGTAAGCAGTCGAAAAGGTCACTCGTAGAGAATAATAAAAATGCTCTGCACCCAGCACAACCAATTATGGTGGTACGTTCCTTTAGCAGCGCTAAGGATGCCGCCCCCGCCAAGGGCAACGAAAAACGACCACCAACATCGACTGATTTGGATCATGCCTACGGAGTGTTGAGAGAAACATTACCAAAGCTATTCATACAGCCTCTAGACTATTCCATTTATGATCCCCATTTGGAATTTCAAAACAACATAACGGGTAAACATACCGTCGGCCTCTATCACTATGTCAAACAGATAGCTCTGTTGCGTACAGTGGGTCATCTGAAGTATGCCTATGTTAAGTTTGAAGTATTAAAGATTACCAAACACCCGGAGGATTTCACCATTAAGATACGCTGGCGAGTACGTGGTATTTCCGGCCTAAAGGTTATGTTGAACTTCTGGAAATATAAGCTGTGGGATATTAAGGGCATATTCGAAAATCAGGAGGCCTGGTATGATGGTTTCTCCATTCTGTATTTGGGAGACAATGGCCTGATCTATAAACACATTGTAGACAAAGTTATGCCTGACCAGAATACAGAGTTGGATGAAAGACCCAGCAATGTTGTGGAACCCAGTGGTATGGCGGTATCATCGAAAATTGGTTATTCAGCAAATGCTAAGGTGGCAGCAACCGCTGCGGCCTTGTCATCGGTTAAAGCGAAAAAGAAGTAAAATACTACCTACAGTAGTAGGAGCAGAAGCAGCAGCATCAGTTGTGTGTAAATTTTGTTATGTTGTTCTATTTCTCACTGCTATTATTATATAGTGTTTAATATATATAAGTATGCTCTTCAAGTATATATACTAGATGTGAACAAAATGCGTGCATTCTTTATTTAATTCTTTTTTTTCAAATTAAATTATTTAAAAGAAAAAAACTGAACAAAAATAAATTGAAGTGTTTTGTGAAATGTGGGTGGGTTTGGGATTCGGAACAGGGCCAACTAAGTAAAACGATTTCATGATTTTCTATATAAATACCTTTGGTCTATATAAACCCCTTTGGTCTCTATACAGACCAGTTGGTCTATATAAAGTCCTTTGGTCTCTATACAGACCAGTTGGTCTATATAAAAACCTTTGGCCTCTATACAGACCAATTTGTCTATATACAGATCAATTGGTCTACATAAAGACCTTTGGTCTCTATACCGCCCAATTTGCCTTTATAAAGACCTTTGGTCTCTATACCGGCCAATTGGCCTTTATAAACCCCTTTGGTTTCTTTATAAAGACCTATGGTCTCTATACCGGCCAATTGACCTTTATAAAGACCTATGGTCTCTATACAGGCATTTTCTCTTTATAAAGACCTATAGTCTCTATACCGGCCAATTGGCCTTTATAAAGACCCATGGTATCTATACCGGCCAATTGGCCTTTATAAAGATATATGGTATCTATACCGGCCAATTGGCCTTTATAAAGACCATTGGTCTCTATACCGGCCAATTGGCCTTTATAAACCCCTTTGGTCTCTTTATAAAGACCTATGGTCTCTATACCGGCCAATTGGCCTTTATGGTCTCTATACAGGCATTTTCTCCTTTATAAAGACATATGGTCTCTATACCGGCCAATTGGCCTTTATAAAGACCTATGGTCTCTATACCGGCCAATTGGCCTTTATAAAGACCTATGGTCTCTATACCGGCCAATTGGCCTTTATAAAGACCCATGGTATCTATACCGGCCAATTGGCCTTTATAAAGACCTATGGTCTCTATACCGGCCAATTGGCCTTTATAAAGTCCTATGGTATCTATACCTGCCAATTGGTCTTTATATTAGGCCTATGGTCTCTATACTGGCCAATTGGCCTTTATAAAGACCTATGGTCTCTATACCGCCCAATTGGCCTTTATAAAGACCTATGGTCTCTATACCGGCCAATTGTCCTTTATGAAGACCTGTGGTTTCTATACCCCCCAATTGGCCTTTATAAAGACCTGTGGTCTCTATACAGGCCTTTATAAAGACCTGTGGTCTCTATACAGGCCTTTATAAAGACCTGTGGTCTTTGTATCCCCCAATTGGCCTTTATTAACACCTGTGGTCTCTATACCGGCCAAAGACCTTTGGTCTCTATACCGGCCAATTGGTCTATATAATGACCTTTTGAGGAAGGTTGTTATAAAATGTAGCTTTTGTGATTCTTAGTGTTTGTAGATTATCAATAGAGTAGATCTAGGTTTTGGTAATTTTTGTAGAACGCTGCCTCACGTTCTGTGTTGTGAGCTACAAAAACAAAGAACAAAAAACATTATCACTATTTGCAGGTGGTATTTCCCCTCTCCACAAAAAATACATAATTGAATTTTAAAGGGATTTTTTTTCAATTCTGCAATGCTTGGGCTTTTTGAATACGTTTTCAAACAATCAATAAAAAAAAGAAATTCCCCTATGGCTGGACAACAATCTAGATATGCGTGTGTATATATAAAACCATCTTTTGCCCAAAATGTTAAAATCAGTCTCAAGTGTACATCCAAAAAGAGTAGCTTACATACAAAAAATATGAAATTTTTGTGGATTTTCGTTGTCATCGTTGTTTGTTGTGTGCAACTTAACCCTGTCGCATCACATCCTGATGTTGGCGGAGAATTACAAAATTCCTTGGACTTGGAATTAGTTTCGGGAAATAATAATGTCGCAGATACAGCGGCCGGAGGATTGTATCGTCAAAAACGTTTAACCTGCAGCATTGGAAGTTTTGCCTGCTCGGCACACTGCCGTTTGCGAGGACGTAATGGTGGTTATTGCAGCCGCGGCATTTGCAGATGTAAATAAATAAATTTTGTATGGATTAATATTAAAAAAAATAGTTAAAATGTTTGTACTTATAATTTTTAATAAAAAATATATTGGAAGCTTTACTTTAGAAAATAAAATAATTTGTTTTTATTTTAATAAGAAAGTAAAAAAGTCGGTATGTCCGAATAATTTCTAACCTTTAAATAATACTTTTGGAAATATGTTTTTTAAATTGTAGAAGTTTGGACAATTGTTCTAGGACCTTGAAAATACCGAAAGTGTCGAGCAACCTTTGTAAAGATAGGCAGAAACATGAAAATATTTTTAAAGGTCTCGGAATGCCAAATTGCAGCCATTTCGTAATCCACAAAATAGTGGAAATATAAAAGTAAGACCGATATAGCTAAATTTATGGCGATTCGACAAAGTTAAGTTCGGCGTTGCAGAACTTTTTGTGCCCTCCACCATATAGTGAGCATTCGAAATGGGATATTATGACGTATGCATCTGAAACCAGTGAGCGGAGCAGTATAGTCGGACGCGGCCGACCATACGATACCCTACACAACTACCACGGAACTTAAATTTTCTGCGGATGTTTATTCCGAGCCTGGGCAATATTTCGTGATATTTGCACCCTCTTGCCCGATTAGAGGTAAACAGCACCTCTTCCTCACACTGACATATTTTCCGAATATTACGAGTATTCAGTACAGCTATTGACCAGATTCCCTTCACCGTGGGTTGTGTTGTGATGTTCGGCTTTCATTTGTGGTCTAAAGATCGACTCGAAAATAACACAAAAAATTAAGTTTTCGGTCCACTTCATTCCAAAATTATTATCTGATCATCACCGAAAGTTATAGGCGTTGTCCTTGACCATAACTGGAACCTCATGGAACATTTCAAAGCGATCAGCGCTATAGTTCCGCTCTATAGAGTGATAATGGGTTACTACATAATATACGAATACAGAGATACCAGTAAATATTTAGGTGTAACTCCCACATCCGAGCACGTACATCAAGTCTTGATTTAGATTAGACGAGTTTACTTGCGGCAATTCTTGTCGTTCTCTTTTGAACTTGCTTCATGCGTTTATACAAGGCAATTCGGTTTCCAAAATATTTTTCTATTTGTTTTTTTTTTCACATTTAAATCTATATAAAATGTCAACAAATACAAAATACACAAAACGAATTGCCAGAAAATTGTCGGTACGAGCAATTTTTTTTTCATTTCTATTCCCCTTGCCCCTCTCTCCTAGTCTTGATTTAGATTAGGCGAGTTTACTTGCGGCAAGTCTTTGTTTGTAGGAGAGAGGGGCAAGGGGTATAGAAATGAAAAAAAATTGCTCGTACCGACAATTTTCTGGCAATTCGTTTTGTGTTTTTCGTATTTGTTGACATTTTATATATATTTAAATGTGAAAAAACAACAAATAAAAAAATATTTTGGAAACCGAATTGCCTTGTATAGACGCATGGAGCAAGTTCAAAAGATAACGATAAAAATTGCCGCAAGTAAACTCGCCTAATATAAATCAAGACCTACAAACAAAGACTTGCCGCAAGTAAACTCGCCTAATCTAAATCAAGACCAATATAATTGGTATTAATTTAAAGGTCAACCACTCCTCTTGGATATAATATCAACTTCTCGGTTCTATGTCCTTCAGGGGTAAATAAATACGCTATAGAATACAAATTTTGTAATTTTTCACACAAAAGTCAGGGTCCATTTGACCCGCTAAATATTGACCGATCTTTATGAAAACAGGCATGCTTATTCTTTGCCCCGATCCCCTTCTCCATGTAAAATTTCACGATGTTCGGGCCATTATTGCGGCCTCTGTAGCGACCAGAAAAACCGACAAAAATTTAGTATTTGGTCCATTTCATCCCCTAAATATTAACCTATCTTTCCCAAAAACAATAGGGGTCTTCATTGGCCAGAACCCATCCTACATGCAAAATTTCGTGAAGATTGGTCCATAACTGTGGCCTGTATCGTGTTTACAAATTATAATGGACAGACGGGAAAATAACAACAACCTATTAAAATATATTATGTTTTTTTCAAAGTATTATTTAGAAATATGGCTTATCAAGGATTGTTTTTAAACATAAAATTATAAAATCCTCCAAATCTTAGTTTTGCCAAATTTTATTGCACGGCAGTTCTATTTGCAAATGTTTTGAGCAGCACTGTATATCATGGTATGGTATGCCATGTTATATATTTAACGCGAGTGAAAATGCTGGAAATTACGAATTATTCTATGAAGAAAGATTTACTGTTTCATACAACAAATTAATTAAATTGAGTACGGGAGGACATTTAATAAAGAACCCCATTTTCCAGTTGATTCATTCATAAAAAAATAATTTGTTATATTCATATTGACACAAGTATTACGGTGGAATTGATTCAGCTGATATGTTTTATCTAATTATTTTTTATATAAATTATATATGAATACTAAATGTAAATTATTATTAAAAAAATTCTATATTGAATATAATTTTTTTTTAATTTTTATGCTGCAGAAGAATATAAATTTAATCCAACAGTCATTTCATTAATGCCACTTTGCTTCATTTATTAATTTTTTACCAATAGACAATATGGCAACACCCCATTTTCGTAAACATCTGTTTTGCGTGTGTCATTCCGATTCGAACATTCAAGTGACGTGTACTTTGACAGCTGGCATAAATTCCAAGTTTATTTTATTTTCTTTTTCAATCAAAAAGATGTTTTCATTCCAATAAAAAAATAAATATTTAAATAAATTACTAACAAAATTGCCAATAATCTAAGAAGCTAAGAACTGAAGAGCAAAGAAGAAAACAAAGGCTGCACAATATGCTGACATTAAGAGATCGTCAAATAAGTATGTAGTCAAGGCAAGGTGGATATTGGAGTAATGGAATAATATAGACAGACAGTCGAGTCATCAGAAAATTGCTTATTACAAAAATGAGAGGAAAATAATGCGGTACAGGGTCCTAGATTGCTACATAGTTGATGTGATAGATCGTTGGATTAAATTTCGGAACGAAAGTTGACGAAAGATGCAACATAATATATTGAAATGTGAACAAGTCAGCTTAAGATCCGGCCGCCGATCATTTTGAATTATGTGGCCCATAGTCCCAGACCAGTTCACAAACATTTCCTGTGGAAATGTATTAATATTCCCGAACGAAACCCTAAGTTCTATTTGTTGCAATATGGACTTCAAAAGGGCCCACAATGATACCATTCCTCGGTGTTAAAATTAATAAGAAGACACAAAACGATATTGGAAAAGGTGAACAAGAGCCGGTCGTCGATCATTTTGAATATTTCATTCGCCCCTAATTCTCAATAAAACTCCGATAGAAGTCCGAGGTATCATTAAATGACATTCTTGCAATTTATTTTCAAGAAATCCGACAACATTCTTATTTGTTCTACCCAAGACTTCATATTGATACACTTCCCGATACACTTGAGTGTCTTAAGTGCCCTGATAAACATTGAGGATGAAGGGTAGTCTGCCAATGATTTACAATTTTTAACTGCGGACTGTGAATACCGACTACGCGATATTAAGTAGAAAAGATATTGTGGATGTCCAGCCTGTGGCTAGAGAAAGAAATCTTTCTTCTGTGGGAAGATACCAATCTGGGCTTTAGAATGATACCCAGACTTTTGGTGGCCAATTTCTCATGAAGTTTGGCTTGCACAAAAAAAGTTATATATATTTTTAATAATGAAATTTTGTGCTACTTGTACTAGAAATTATGTCTTCCATATCCTTCTTTTAAAATTGTCATCAAAAATAACACAGATTTGATAAAAATATTTACTTTCTGCTCCATTCCAGATGCTATTAAGCAAATGCTTAATTTAAATGCCCAACAGCCTAAAGTTTTGGCTGCCGAACCGGTATGGAAAATCCTCATATACGATCGTGTTGGTCAAGATATTATTTCACCCATTATTTCAATTAAAGAGCTAAGAGAATTGGGTGTTACGCTGCATGTGTAAGTAATTCGCAACAAAATACTGCATTTCCAAAATAAACCCTCTCCCCCTCTCCAAATTTCAGACAATTACATTCTGATCGAGACTCAATACCCGATGTACCGGCCATCTATTTCTGTATGCCGACAGAAGAGAATTTAGATCGTATACAACAAGATTTTCAAAATGGTCTTTACGATATCTATCATTTGAATTTTTTGGCACCAATATCCCGACAGAAAATCGAAGATTTAGCAGCAAGCGCATTACAGGCCGGCTGTGTTGCAAATATACATCGAGTATATGATCAATATGTAAATTTCATCAGTCTCGAAGATGATTTCTTTATATTGAAACATCAAAAATCGGATCAGCTATCATATTATTCCATAAATCGTGCCAATACACGTGATGATGAAATGGAGGCGCTCATGGATTCAATTGTCGATTCTCTCTTTGCCGTTTTTGTAACACTGGGCAATGTACCGATAATACGTTGTCCCCGTAATACTGCAGCTGAAATGGTTGCCCGTAAATTGGAAAAGAAATTGCGTGAAAATCTCTGGGATGCTCGGTCAAATCTTTTCCACATGGATGCCACACAGGCTGGCGGTGGGGTGTTTAGTTTTCAACGACCAGTTTTGCTGTTACTCGATCGTAATATGGATCTTGCAACACCGCTGCATCATACATGGTCATATCAGGCTTTGGTACATGATGTGCTGGAGTTGGGTTTGAATTTGGTATATGTTGAAGATGATCAACCGGCTGGTGGTGAGTAGAGGAGATAAATGATATACTAATTGTGGAATGTATTTGGAATACTAAATGAGGCCAAGAGGTTGTCCTTTTGAGGAACAACTCTAGTTTAGTAAAAACGATCAGATTTTTTTCATTTAAAAGAACAAAAGGTTTTTATAATGAAGGCCAAAAGGTTTTCATAATGAAGGCAATAAGGTCTTCATATAATGAGGACGTCATGCCCTCACAAAAAGAAGTCCTTAAAGTAAACACAAAAAGCATGAGGTCTTCATGTAGGAGACCGTAAGACCTTCATATGGAAGACCATTAGGATACTATAAATCCTTTGTTTTTATGGTGTTTATATAGACGATCATAAGCTCTTCATATAAAAGATCATAAGGACGTCATATGGAGGACCATAACATCTTCATATGGAGGACCATAATGTCTTCATAAGGAGGGCCATTAGGTCTTCTTTAAGTCTTTACATAAAGGCCATGAGTTCTTTATGTAAAATACCATGAAGCCCATATATTTATACTCTTATATAGCTCCCATATATAGTTTCGTTCGATTTTATGTAAATGGTGTACCAAAGTCCCTATGTACCTTATGATTTGGATGAAATTTGGCATGGCGTACTGAAATAAGTCTAGAATGATGTGTGTTAAGTTTCGTGAAAATCGGTACATATTTAGATATAGCTCCCATATATATTTTCGTTCGATTTTATGTAAATGGTGTACCAAAGTCCCTATATACCTTATGATTTGGATGAAATTTGGCATGGCGTACTGAAATAAGTCTAGAATGATGTGTGTTAAGTTTCGTAAAAATCGGTTCAGATTTAGATATAGCTCCCATATATATTTTCTTCCGATTTTATGTAAATGGTGTACCAAAGTTCCTATATACCTTTTGATTTGGACGAAATTTGGCATGGCGTACTGAAATAAGTCTAGAAAGATGTGTGCTAAGTTTCGTAAAAATCGATTCAGATTTAGATATAGCTCCCATGTATATTTTCGTCCGATTTTATGTAAATGGTGTACCAAAATTCCTATATATCTTTCGACTTGCACGAAATTTGGATTAACATACTGAATCGAGTCTAGAATGATGTGTGCTAAGTTTCGTAAAAATTGGTTCCGATTTAGATATAGCTCCCAAATATATATATATATATATATATTTCCGTCCGATTTCAGGTGTACCGATTGACACGAAATTTTGCACAACATATCAAATTGAGACTAGAATGGCGTAATTTTCAAAGGTTTTTCATTAGAATACCAAGAGACCCTTCTTGTTAATACGAAAAGTGCTCGAGATTTTTTTAGTGAAAAAATGGCCATTCAGTTCTAACTGCTCTAGTCATTTATTAATATTTATTTTCGTTTCTTTTTTTTCAGGCACCCGCAAAAAACCCAAACCCTGTGATTTAGATCGCAACGATCGTTTCTGGGCAAATCACAAAGGCAGTCCCTTTCCCACGGTAGCCGAGGCAATACAAGAAGAACTTGAATCCTATCGCAGTTCTGAGGAGGAAATCAAACGTCTGAAAACATCAATGGGTATTGATGGCGAAGCCGAAGTGGCATTCTCAATGGTCAATGATGCCACAGCACGTCTAACCAATGCTGTCAATTCATTGCCACAATTAATGGAGAAGAAACGTCTTATCGATATGCATACGAAAATTGCCACAGCAATTTTGAATTGCATTAAATCACGACGTTTGGATTCATTCTTCGAACTGGAAGAGAAAATAATGTCAAAGCAAACTTTAGATAAACCATTGATGGATCTACTGAAAGATCCGGAATTTGGTACACCTGAAGATAAATTGCGTTTGTTCATTATCTATTATATATGTTCGCAAAATGTTCCTGAGTTTGAGATCGAACGCCTGAAGGAAGTCTTGCAGGAGAATGGTTGTGATTTGTCATCGCTGTCGTATATACAACGCTGGAAGGCGATTATGAATCGTACCCCGAGTTTGAATCAGACGGCTCAATATGAAGGTGGTGGTACAAAAACGGTGTCCATGTTCTCCAAACTGGTGTCACAAGGTTCGTCGTTTGTCATGGAGGGTGTTAAGAATTTGGTCGTGAAAAAACATGTAAGTAAAAGGAAATAATATTGAAACACATACATAAATAATAAATATCCCTTTTAAATAGAATCTTCCTGTAACAAAAATCACCGAACAAGTTATGGAATGCCGTAGCAATTCCGAAACCGATGATTTCCTCTATTTGGATCCGAAACTCTTAAAGGGCGGTGATGTTATGCCCAAAAATCGTGCCCCCTTCCAGGATGCTGTTGTTTTTGTTGTGGGCGGTGGTAATTATATTGAATACCAAAATCTGGTGGATTTTATACGACAAAAACAAACAGCCAATGTTAGCAAACGTATTGTCTACGGCTCATCGACACTAACGAATGCCCAACAATTTTTAAAGGAACTCTCCGCTTTGGGTCGTGAAATTCAGGGTCCAGTTTTAAGTTAGGATCATCATGTCACCGCTATGGATATATTTCATTTTAAATGCTGTTGAACAGTGAGTGTACGAGCCATGTGCCCAATCACAACAATAGGCAATATTTATACGAAATAAAGTTAAAAAAGAAAACAGAAGAAGAAGAAACAATAAAGAAAACTCCCTTTCATGCTTTTAATTTAGACATTTAAATTAAATACGTTCGATGCCCTTTTTCGTTTTTTGAGTTATGTTCTATAACTATACTATATTTAATTGAGAATGGTATATATTATATAATTATATTTTATAATTAACAAAAAATTATAATAAAGAAAAAAAATAAATTAAAAAATAAATAATTTCGAACAGAATTTAAAAACAAAACTTATACCAGCATCAGTATGACCTACGAGACTGTATTTTATTAGAATACTTTTCAACCAATATCTGGCCTATAAGAATGGATTTTTAAACAATAATTCTCTACCACCAAGCCTACATGTCTAAAGACTATTTTTGAACCACTAAGTGGGTGATTAGCTTGGACTTTTTAAGAAAACATTTCCAACCCATATAAGACCTAACTAAGGACTCTAAAGAAATTTCACTTCAAACTTAACAAAACAAATCCCTTTACAATTAAAAAACTTTAGATTTTTATGGACATTCTTTGTACGCACCTTAATTACACCTCGGGTATGGAATTTGAGCAGTTTTGTTTTTTTTTGTATCCCTCATGTTGTTGACAATGCTGTGACACGATGTTTACAACAGCAACTTGAAATAGTCTTAGAATGTCGCTTCAGCAATGTCAGATCTTTAAAATTAAACATCACTGATCATTGTTTAGGTTTGAAAAATTAACTGCTATTTTAAAATTCCATTTTTTCAGCAAGGAATATTTTCAAACCAAAGGGGAATTTCAATAAATATTTGAGTTTCTTATTTATTGTAGGGAATACCATCATTTGAGATGTGCTGTCGTAAACTGTCATGTAATTGACATACATATATATTTTTGGGAACTAATACAAGGCGTGGATTTTTTAAAAAAATTTCTTCAAGAGTCCCAAACAAGAGGACTCATACAAGGCGTGGATTTTTTAAAGAATATTTTTCAAGAGGACTCATACAAGGCGTGCATTTTTTAAAGAATATTTTTCAAGAGGACTCATACAAGGCGTGCATTTTTTAAAGAATATTTTTCAAGAGGACTCATACAAGGCGTGGATTTTTTAAAGAATATTTTTCAAGAGGACTCATACAAGGCGTGGATTTTTTAAAGAATATTTTTCAAGAGGACTCATACAAGGCGTGGATTTTTTAAAGAATATTTTTCAAGAGGACTCATACAAGGCGTGGATTTTTTAAAGAATATTTTTCAAGAGGACTCATACAAGGCGTGCATTTTTTAAAGAATATTTTTCAAGAGGACTCATACAAGGCTTGAATTTTTTAAAGAATATTTTTCAAGAGGACTCATACAAGGCGTGGATTTTTTAAAGAATATTTTTCATGAGGACTCATACAAGGCGTGGATTTTTTAAAGAATATTTTTCAAGCGGACTCATACAAGGCGTGGATTTTTTAAAGAATATTTTTCAAGAGGACTCATACAAGGCGTGGATTTTTTAAAGAATATTTTTCAAGAGGACTCATACAAGGCGTGGATTTTTTAAAGAATATTTTTCAAGAGGACTCATACAAGGCGTGCATTTTTTAAAGAATATTTTTCAAGAGGACTCATACAAGGCGTGCATTTTTTAAAGAATATTTTTCAAGAGGACTCATACAAGGCGTGCATTTTTTAAAGAATATTTTTCAAGAAACCGACTACGATCCTTCCATTTTAGTTTCTCATGTTTGATGGTCCTTCGATCTAACCTAAAATATGTATAATACGTTTTTGACCTTTCTAAATCTCTTATCTGGTAAATGACATAACTGAGAACAAAAATTGCCACCTCTAGTGTTACATGTGTAGCAAAAAAAGGATTAATTTTTTTCATTTACACTTACCAAGCGATTAGCAGTTATTGCTGCTTTATAAGCGTCCATGTCCTCCTCCTTCTCCCGTAAATAGCTAAACAATCAACAGCATAATTGTCAATCAATGTGTCGACTTGATAAACTTGAACTTATAAAAAAATGTGAAGATTTATCTAGTGGTCGGGGCGAGCAGGAAAATAAAAAAAAAAACACCCAAGAGTGGTCGGGATGGCCTAGCGAGAAGAGTGTAGGGACCTGAAGCATGTGGGGACTTGAAGTGTGTTGCTGTTGTTGCAGATATTTAGACTAATTTTTGTTGTTGTTCTCTATGTTTTTGTTATGTTTATCTGTACTAGACACTAAAACAATGTGACTGACACGCAAGTGTGTGAATGTGCGTGACGTGACTAATGCAAGTTGCGTTATGTGTGTGTTGTCGAGTGTGGACATTGCAACACGTAACATGGCAGCCATGACTATGTTCTTGTGCGCTGCTCTTGGAATTACGAACTATTTTCCAAGTAAATCGTTTACCTCGTCATTGAACAACAAAAACCAACAAAGAATGCACCAAAACTTCTCGGGGTCTCTATGGGGTCTTGAATCTTGAATGTCGCAATTATGCCCTATTTTAGCACCTTGTCAATCATTCATTCATTGGTGTCGTCCAGTCATGAAACATTTTGATGGACGATAGCTTGATAGACGAACAAACGGATTGCGGACGACGGACTACGATCGGTCGATCGGTAAGTACATGTGTACGACAACAAATTGTTTTGAAAACGTTTTCGCCTCAACTGTCGTCCTGTCCTGTCTTTGTCTCTGGCCCTGCTTGTTGGTCGTTGGCATAATGAATTGTTGAATTTGATGTACGTCACAAATGTGAGTGACTGACTGTTGGCTGACTGGACTGAAAGCTCGCATAAATACCAGGTGTGTAACTGTCGAATGATTTTAATGCGTGATCAACAGCGGTGTGGTCAAAACTCTAGGCACCCAATAAAGATTGGTTACCAAGAGAATTCTGTTCTTCGTTTTGAATTGAGTAGGAATGGCAAGGTCATAACGTGGCCACACAACATGAGTATTTTTTAAAGAAATAATTTTCAGGGCATAACTTAAGGCCTGGATTTTTTAAAGATTATTTTTTAGGGACCTACACAATGCGTGGATTATTTAAAGATTATTTTTTGGGGGGACCTACACAAGACGTGCATTTTTTAAAGATTATTTTTGAAGGGGACCAACACAAGACGTAGATTTTTTAAAGAATATTTTTCTTGGGCAACCAGATAAGTCGTGGATTTTTTAAAGATTATTTTTCTATTAATATTTATTTCCTCATTTTTTAGATCAAAATAAGAAAATAACTATTTTAAATTTAATTTTTATATTATATATAAAAAAATTATAAGTAAATTATGCAAATTTCAGCACAATATTTTGTATGTTTTGGCCACCCAAACAATCACCGCTACCGCTCGATATGCAAATGAACCCGTGCTTAATGTCACAGCCCTTGGCGGAACCGTCCTTTGTCAGGACACAATTATCGGGATCGTCAGCTTTAAGAACATCAGCACTTTCAATATTTTCCATTTTGATTTTAAAGAACTCCTCAGTCAGCGATGGTAAAATATTGTTAAGATCCACAGACACATCAGATCGAAGCCAAAATTCTGGTATGGGACCTAAAAATAGAGAGTGATCATAAATGTGAATGCCAAATTTTTAAATGGGAGTATATTTAATAAAATATGTTTGATTATTTTAGGCGTAGACTTTTTGAAAATATTTGTCAAGGACCTTCTATAGGCGTAGATTTTATTTAATATTATTGAGGAACCTTCTAAAGGCGTAGATTTTATAGCCTTCACCACACTGTGATACAAAGTATTATGCCTTGTGCATATGTTTGTAACAGGCAAAAGGAAACGAGATAGGCACATGGTTCCTTTTGATAATATGCATAGAATCACTTTCTAAGTCGATTTATGAATGTCCGTCTGTCTGTCCATGTTAAATTGTAAACAAAGTACAGGTCGCATTTATGAACCGAATTGGATGAAATTTGGCATAAGCCACTTATTTGGCCCAAGGACGAACCCTATTGAAATTGGGAAAAATCGGTTCAGATTTAGATATAGCTCCCATATATATTTTCGTTCGATTTAATGTAAATGGTGTACCAAAGTCCTTATATATCTTTCGATTTGCACGAAATTTGGCATAGCGTAATGAATAAGGTCTAGAATTATGTGTGTTGAGTTTCCTGAAAATCGATCTAGATTTAGATTAGCTCCCATATATTTTTTCGTCCGATTTAATGTAAGTCCCTATATATCTTTTGATTTGCACGAAATTTGGCATAGCGTAATAAATTAGGTCTAGAATTATGTGTGTTGAGTATCCTGAAAATCGGTCCAGATTTAAATGTAGCTCCCATATATATTTTCGTCCGATTTAATGTAAATGGTGTACCAATGACCCTATATATCTTTCGATTTGCATGAAATTTAGCACAGCGTACTAAATTAGGTCTAGAATGATGTGTGTTAAATTTCCTGAAAATCGGTTCATATATATTTTCGACCGATTTAATGTAAATGATGTACCAAAGTCCCTATGTATCTATCGATTTTCACGAACTTTGGCACTAGGTACTGAATTAGGTCTAGAATTATGTGTATTGAGTTTCCTGAAAATCGGTCCAGATTTAGATGAAGCTCCCATATATATTTTCGTCCGATCTAATGTAAATGGTGTACCAATGACCCTATATATCTTTCGATTTGCATGAAATTTAGCACAGCGTACTAAATTAGGTCTAGAATGATGTGTGTTAAATTTCCTGAAAATCGGTCCAGATTCAGATATAGCTCCCATATATATTTTCGTCCGATTTAATGTATATGAAATACCAAAGTCCCTATGTACATATCTTTCGATTTGCACAAAATTTGGCATATCGTAATGAATTAAGTATAGAATGATGTGTGCTAAATTTCGTGAAAATCTGTTCCGACTTAGGTATAGCTCCTATATATTGTTTCTTCCGATTTTATGTAAATTATACACAAAAGACCCAACGTTTTTCCGATTGCCATACAATTTTGTACAATGAACTGAAGTTAATATAACCTAGCGTTTTGGAAAATTTTGAAATCGGTTCAGTTTTGGATAAGACTCCTATATTAAATACATGATGCATCAAGAACTCAAAATGTGCACAAAACGTATTGAAATTAGTATAACCTCACCTGTAACAAGTTTCGATGAAAACGGTTTAGATTTTGTATAGCTTTTATATATATTTTCGTGCGATTTCTATTAAATGGTGGACCAAACTACTCATATTTATCCAATCGGACACCCGGATTGATATTTGTTTTGCATTGATTTACATAATTTTGTCCCATTGTAAGAAGAAGAAGTATAGGTTTCAGAATGACATGTTTATGGATCCGTTTTCATATTAATGGTCCTTCAAAAATACGACATAGTCGGCCCCGTCTGACTTTACTTCTTTCCTTACTGGTTTACAAATATTTTTGGGGAACCCATAAGAGACGTAGATTTTTTTAAAAATATTTTTGAGGGACCCATAAGAGGCGTAGATTTTTATACCTTACACAACTATGTTGTCAGGGTATTATAGCTTTATGCAGCCCCAAAAGTGTGTAACGCCGCGAAATATTGATCCTAGACCCACCATTAAGTATACCGATCATCATATCTCGACTATCTGAGCCGATCTAGACATGTGTGTCCGTCCGTCTGTCCATTATAATTTGTAAACATGATACAGGCCACAGTTATAGACCAATCTTCACGAAATTTTGCATGTCCGATGGGTTCTGGAATTCTATAGCGTATAGATTTACCCCTGAAGGACATAGACCCGAGAAGTTGATAGTATATCCAAGAGGAGTCGTTGGCCTTTAAATTGATACCAATTACATTGTCGTATGTACTCTGATGTGGAAGTTACACGAAAATATTTACAGGTGCTTACGTATTCATATATTATTTAGTAACCCATTAACACACAAGAGGACGGAAATATAGCGCCGATCGCTTTGAAATTTTCTATGAGGATCCAGGTATGGTCAAGGACAACGCCTATAATTTTCGTTGATGATCAGATAATAGTGGGTGGCGTAGGGGATGATAGATACCAAGCAACGGCTCTGATTGGCTTTAACATGGCGAAGCCCAGGCTTATCTTGGTCCCTCTTTCATCTCAATTGTGGACACTGACCTCCCCGCGGTGCCACCTGGGGAGCTATTCTCATCACCCGATGAAATAGTGAGCTAACATGTGCCGCGAGTTCACCCATAAGAACTATAAAAAAATGGGTTGAGGCGTCGGGTTAGTTGCCCACCCTCGGAAAACCCAACCTACTATGAAAAAGCAAAGAAAAAGAAAACCAAACCCCCCTAATATTGACGACCCCCGCAAACGTATAAAGGACCACGATCTGCGAATCTGCACTTGGAATGTGCGCACGTTGTACAGAACAGGGGCAGTGTTCGCTTTGGCGGATATACTCAAGAAGTACAAAGCCGATATTATTGCCTTACAGGAAATGCGATGGAAAGGGACAGGCGTAAGTAAATCAGACGATTACGCCCTGTATTATAGCTGCCATGAAACGAGACATGAATTTGGCTGCGGATTTATGGTTAACAGGAGAATAAAATACCTTGTCTCCAGATTCACTCCAGTAGATGAGCGAATTGCTATAATCCGTATAAAAGCGAAGTTCTTTTACATCAGTCTAATTTGCGCCCATGCTCCGACTGAAGAAAAAGATGAACAGACCAAAGACATATTTTACGAGCGCCTAGAAACAGCATATGACCGTTGCCCTGGCCATGACATTAAAATTCTGCTAGGAGATTTTAATGCAAAAATCGGAAGGGAAAATATCTTTGGCCCCACCGTCGGAAAATTCAGCCTTCATGAAGAAACATCCGACAACGGCATGAGGTTGATTGACTTCGCGGCAGCAAAAAACATGGTAGTTAGCAGCACCAGATTCAAGCATCTCGATATACACAAGGCCACCTGGATTTCTCCAGATCAAGTAACGAGAAATCAAATTGATCATGTTGTGATAGACGGAAGGCATTCATCCAGTGTTTTAGACGTCCGATCGATCCGAGGAGCGAATATCGATTCGGACCATTACCTTGTGGCAGCCAAGGTACGCACCCGTCTTAATGTTGCAGCAAAGGTGCGATCTAATACAACACGGAAACTCGACGTCGAAAAGCTGCAAACACAACAGGTAGCCGAGGCCTACTCCGCGCAACTTACCCATCTGCTTGAAGAAAGCACTTCTTGTCCCGATAATAGCATAGAAGCACAATGGCAAAGAATTGCCCACTCCCTACAAACTGCAGCAAAAAGAACAATTGGGTACCAAAAACCACCACCAAGAAACCCATGGTACGATCAGGAGTGTCGTAATGCTACTGATGTGAAAAACGCAGCGTATAGGGCAACCCTGCAGACAGTAGCAACACGTAACGTGATGGAGAATTATCGGGAGAAAAGGAGAGAGGAGAAACGTGTTTTCAGAAAAAAGAAGAAAGAACAAGAAAAACGTGAGCGTGAGCAAATCGAGATGTACAGGAGTCAAAATGAAGTCCGGAAATTTTACCAACGAGTAAAACACCAAACCGAAGGCTTTGGTGCAGGCACATCCTCCTGTAGAGATGAAGAAGGAAACCTGGTGACAGATACAGACACCGTGTTGAGGATCTGGAAGGAGCACTTCGAAAAGCTACTAGTATCAAATAGTGGCGATGAAGAAGATACCCCAGAACCAATAAGAGATGATGGTATAGAGTGTATACCACCTAGCCAAGATGAGGTCATAAAAGCAATTAATCGGCTCAAGAACAACAAAGCAGCAGGAGCCGATGGGTTACCAGCCGAACTATTCAAGACTGGTGGCCAGATGCTGGTCAGGAGCATGCACCAGCTGATTAACACAATTTGGCTAGATGAATGCATGCCCAATGATTGGAACCTCAGCATCCTGTGTCCCGTGCACAAAAAAGGAGACAAGACGATATGTGCCAACTATAGAGGAATAAGTCTCCTTCCCATCGCATATAAAGTGCTATCCAGTGTGCTGTGTGAACGATTGAAGCCAATGGTCAATGACATCATCGGACCATACCAATGCGGCTTCAGACCTGGCAAATCCACCATTGACCAGATTTTCACTCTGCGCCAAATCCTGGAAAAGACCCACGAAAAACACATCGACACATACCACCTATTTGTCGACTATAAAGCCGCATTCGACAGCCCTATCCGTTCAGAGGTGTTTAAAGCCATGTCTGCGTTCGGCATTCCTGCAAAATTAATACGGCTATGCAGGATAACTTTAAGTGGCACAAGGTCAGCCGTTAAAGTAGGAAAGGACCTATCGGAGCCCTTTAATACCGAACGAGGATTCAGACAAGGTGACAGTTTGTCGTGTGATCTTTTTAACATCCTACTGGAAAAGGTCATACGAGACGCAAAGGTGAACAGAAATGGCACTCTGTACACCAAACAACATCAGTTACTCGCCTACGCCGATGACATCGATATAATGGGTCGAACATTGCGAGCGGTAACAGCCACCTTTGAACAAATTGAAAAGGAGTCTGCCAAAGTGGGTCTGGCAGTAAACGGCGAGAAGACCAAGCTGATGGTATCAACGCGCAAGACGTCCAGTAGACTCGGACCAACTGTGGAACTTGAGAACTACAGCTTCGAGGTAGTTAAAGACTTTATATACCTTGGTACCGCCATAAATAAAACGAATAATATCAGTTTTGAAATTCGGAGAAGGATTGTGATGGCCAACAGATGCTACTATGGTCTAAGTAAGCAGTTTAGAAACAAGGCCACCTCTCGCCAGACCAAACTCACACTTTACAGGACGCTGATACTACCCGTGCTATTATATGGATCAGAAGCATGGGTACTTGCGCAAGCAGATGAGGCAGCGCTTGGGGTGTTTGAGAGAAAAATTCTCCGAAAGATCTACGGGCCGATCTGCGTCGACGGTGAATATCGGCGTCGAATGAACCATGAGCTCTACAATTTATACGCGGACATCGACATAGTCAGTCGTATTGAGCTGCAGCTACTACGGTGGCTAGGCCATGTTGTGCGGATGAATGAAGATGCCCCAGCTCAAAAGGCATATAAAAATGATCCTACTGATGGTTCCCGTAGAAGGGGAAGGCCACGAATCAGATGGAAAGACCAAGTAGAAAACAACATCTTGGAACGTGGTCTTCCAAATTGGTGGATTTGCGCACAAGACCGACGCGCTTGGAAATCTTTTTTAAGCTCGGCTTATGGAACAACCGTTCTGTAACAAGCCAGCTAAGTAAGTAAGTAAGATCAGATAATAGTCTTGGGATGAAGTGGACCGAAAACTTTTTTTTGTATTTTTCGAGTCGATTTATAGGCCACAACACAACCCACAGTGAAGGAAATCTGGACAAGTAATTAGAAGGGCTGTACTGAATATTACTAATAATAATATTTGTTGACCTCTAGTCGGTCCAGAGGGTGCAAATATCGCGAAGTATTGCCCATGCTCAGAATGTAGTACCACATAAAGTTATATTTTCGTGGAAGTTGTGTAGGGTACCATATGGTCGGCCGTCCGACTATACTGCTCCGCTCACTGGTTTAAAAATATTTTTGAGGAATTTTTCGAAGGACCATTAATAGTTTTTCAACTTACCAAAAGCCTGTTTCAGATATTCATTCAATAGGACATCGTCATTAAATTGTTTCAGGGTTAATAAGTTTAGATTTTTGGATTTGCATTCGGCAAAGGATTGCTGCCAGGTGAACTACAAAAAAAAAACACACACACACACACACAAAACAAAATATTAAAAAAAATATATTTCATGTTTAAATATCAATTTTTTATGGGTTTTTTATATTTTTTATTTACCTTTTGTTCGGTTTCAATAAAATAAGTTGCATTATCGGTCTTAAACCATTTTGTCAATGGTGCACTTTCACTGCGATTTTGTAGACCCAAAAAGGCTGCCAGTAAAATTACCCAAACGCCTCGCATGATGTATTTGTGACAACTGAATTTTAAATACAAATTGAATGGACATTTTGTATATAAATATGTTTTTATAAGCAATGGGGGTAAGTATATTTTTTCGTTATCATAAAAATGTGGGGTTTTTTTTATTAAATGGAAGGAAGTCTGATGAAAGAGTGTTGTATTCAAGTACATTCACACTGACATATGTATACACATATGCCAGTGTGAATATAATATACAACGTATGTGCATACCAATGTCCAAACATTATATTTTACTAAAGAGTTATTTGATGGTAGGACTGGAACGATTCCCAAACTTAAAGAAAATGGGGATTTTATTATAAAATGTGTTTTGAATCTGTATGATGTAGTTGTTTGAGTGCAAAAAATCCGTCACAGCCTCAAAAATATACACTGTGATAAACAAAAATTCCGAACTGAAAAATATTCTTTTAAAAATCCCCCCTTGTAATGGTCCCTAAAAATATTCTTTAAAAAATCCATGGCTTATGTTATGCTCTAAAAATATTCTTTAAAAAATCTACTCCTTTTCTGGTTGCCAAAAAATATTTTGGGAAAAAACACTTTGGTTTGTTCTTGAAAAAAAGCTACTTAAATATCAGTTCGTGGTGTTTTTTTATATTATTTTTGATAATTAGTTTGTGGTTAGTGGTGACTGGAATAGATAAGGATTAATATAAAAGCTCGGGTATACCTTTTTTATATACTCCAAACAATAATAAAATCTACAATGAAGATCACAATTATTTTTGCTTTGGTAATTTTTGCTGTGGCCTCCGGTATAGCCGTTGAAAAATGGCATACCAGCGAAGATGGCAGCCGATTTTATATTGAAACGGAAAACAAGGTGAGTAAAATATAGGGAATTAAAAAAAAATATTTCGAATATTTTAAATATTCCCCCCTTAGTATAATTGGTATGCAGCCTGGAATGAATGTGCCCGCAAAAATATGTCACTTATTGCCATTGACACCCACTACAAACATTTGCAGATCGATACACTGATTAAAAA